>NC_142769.1:2127500-2365000 GCF_988280905.1 Pimephales promelas | reverse complement strand
GAAAATGAGAATGAATGAGATGTGTGTGTCTTGTGTAGTGTGCCGCTATGCGTGTCACAGAAAGTGCTGTCAGAAGATGACCACCAAATGCAGCAAGAAGGTAAGGGATTTTTTCCTCTAAGTGCATTCATGTGATCGGGGAACATGCCGTCACTCACACCGTGTTGCTTTCCTCTTCCATGTGCAGTATGACCCTGAGCTTTCATCAAGGCAGTTTGGTGTGGAGTTGTCCCGTCTGACCATCGACGAGCGAGCGGTGCCGTTTGTGGCCGAGAAACTCATCAATTACATTGAAATGCATGGCCTGTACACGGAGGGGATCTACAGAAAGTCTGGATCCACCAATAAGATTAAGGAGCTGAAGCTGAGTCTGGACACAGGTATGAAACATGAGAACGTCTGATTTAGAGGTGAACTCCGGCGCAAAACGAACCTTTGGTCTAATAACATATCGGTACTTAGCCGACCGTTCGATTTGTTTTCATGGTAATCGAATGTAAAGAGTTTTATCTCTAAAAACTGTTTAGCTTATAACGCTAGTATGTAGGGCATAGAGTAAGTAAAAATAAAAATAGCTAGTTATGTCAATGCGACTAACGAAGCTCAAAATAGCCCCACATTAACACGATAGCATAATGAGGGTCCCTACATGCGAAGTGTACGGACCGTTTAATAAGAAGATATTTTATAAAGATGTAGACATCTTTGGAAAACAGTCTCAAACAGTTTTCCAAAGATGGCTCCTGTGTTTTTGGGGTCCTTGAGATATTTTGACATGCCCTGACATTTTCAGTTGCTTATAAACATATTAATGGCACAGGTGAAATTAGAGCCAGACCGATATTATCGGCCGATATTACGCATTTTCCAAACTATCGGTATCGGCAGTTATAATGGCCGATAAATGAATATTTCAAAAATAAAATAAAAACGGACGAAACACGCTTGAACCATGTCATGAGTGTTGGAGTTGTATAGTTTGTCCACCAGAGGGCGCTCTACACCGTTCCTGTTGGCAACACTCGTTGAGTTGGTCACGATACATACATTGCTTGAATGACAATTAAAAGAACATCCCCATTAGTTCTCTAAACTCAAATAAGCATGACAAAATTTGTCACTAATCATCTCCAGTTTAAAAATAAATAAATAAATATAATATCGGCCGATATATCGGAATATCGGATTTTAAAACCCAAAAATATTTGTATCGGTATCGGCCTTCAAAATCCTTTATCGGTCGGTCTCTAGGTGAAATTACACTCTATTTAGCACAAACAGGGCTACCATAATATGTGAGCAACATGTATGTACATGTTTGTATATATATATATATATATATCTGTTTCTACATTAATTTGGAGATTAACTGTGATTATTACAATATAAAAAAATTTAATATTAGGTGTGATTAATTACAGAAAAAATTGGCATTAATTAGTTAATTTTTGTTATTATAATAAACTAAACTTTTGTTAAACTTTCGTTACATTTTGGTCACAGTTTAGTTTAGGGTCCAGTTCTCACTATTATCTGTGACTTTTGCCTCAATAAACTCCTAATTTCTGCTTATTGATAGTTGGTAAATTTAGGATTAAGGGATGTAGAATATGGTCATGCAGAATAAGGCATTATTAATATGATCTTTATAAGTACTAATAAACAGCTCATATGCTAGTAATATTCATTATAATAAGCAAATAGTTAATGGTGAGAACTGGACCCTGAACTAAAAGTTTACCAGCATTTCTTATGCAGTTTTGTTGTTTTCTCAAATAAATGTGTCTTGTTTTAAGAATGTTTATTAGTTTTCACTGAACACTATATAGTCAAGTCAGCTTTATTTCTATAGCACTTTATACAATACAGCTTTACAGGCATAAACACAAAACTAATGATTCAGTGATGCAAATAGAGTTCAATTCTGCTGTGAAGTCAGTTCAGTGATTCATTTCTGCTTAATAATGTGTAAAGTTCGTCAGTTCAATTCATCTTTACAGTGATGTCATCATCAGCTCAGTTCAGCTCCCATCTAATAGTATCAGTGCAGTCAAATCAATAATATCACAGAACATAATCATAACAATGCTGAATATTAATATTGCTAACTCTCTGTTGTAAAATATCTACATCTATAGTAACTAAATGTGTATCTATAGTTTAATATCTAATATTTTCTTTCCTCAGATGTAAACGGCATGAATCTGGACGACTACAACATTAATGTCATTGCCAGTGTTTTCAAGCAGTGGCTTCGTGATTTGCCGAATCCTCTGATGACCTTTGAACTGTATGAGGAGTTCCTGCGGGCCATGGGTGAGCGGATTAGCCCCTCGATTATAGCGTTAGCTTTCAGATTTGGTGTCGTTTTATGGTTTTGTTTTTTTGGCACACATTAAAATCGGTACTAGTGGACAATGTGGCATTATGATTTATTTATTTTGTATATTGTTTTTTGTTTTGTTTGTTTCGTCAAACATTTTAAAAAATCGCTACAAGTGGACAATCTGGCATATATGGAAGCTTGTTTCCGCCATTGAATAAAAAATAAATAAATAAATAATTGCGACCTTTTTATCTCACAATTGCGAGGTATAAAGTCGCAATTCTGAGAAATAAAGTCGCAATTATGAGAAATAAAGTAGCAATTCTGAGAAATAAAGTCGCAATTCTGAGAAATAGTCACAATTCTGAGAAATAAAGTCGCAATTCTCAGAATAAAGTCGCAATTCTGAGAATAAAGTTGAAATTCGCCGAAAGAAAGTCGCAATTCTGAGAAATAAAGTCGCAATTCTGAGAAATAAAGTCGCAATTCTGAAAAATAGTCGCAATTGTGAGAAATAGTCGCAATTGTGAGAAAAAAAGACAGAATTGAGACTTTTTATCTCACAATTCTGACTTTATATCTCGCAATTCTGAGAAATAAAGTCAGAATTGCGAGATGTAAACTCGCAATTGTGAGATAAAAAGTCGCAATTACTTTTTTTTATTTTTCATTAAGTGGCAGAAACAAGCTTCCATAGGCATATGATCATGTATTTATTCAATCTTTTTTCTTTTTTTCTTTTTTTTTTAGTTTTGGCGCAAAATGATAACAAAATCAAAGATCCCTAAAGTTGCTAAACTACCTTTACGACTTGGATTCACATTTTTTATTATTTTTATTATAGGTTTTACACTGTGTTGAAGTAAATCATTTTCAACTATAAATGATAAAATAATATAGAACTTTAAAATCTTTGTACATTTTATGTATATAACAGTCCACATATGCAGTAACCTTATTGCTTTAGTTAAACTAGACATTTATAGAGTCATAACGTTTGAAGATGTATCGGTCATGTCTCTTCAGGTCTCCAGGACAAAAAAGAAGTGATTCGAGGCGTTTACTCTATAATCGACCAGCTCAGCAGAACTCATCTGAACACGCTGGAGCGCCTCATTTTCCATTTGGTCAGGTGAGACGCCACTGTATTTCTCATTTTGGATTAACTTGTAAAGATTTTGTATTTCACATTTTGGATTAACTTGTAAAAATTTTCTTGATAGATAAAACGTGTAAGGGTAACGACTCTTTGCTGAACACAGATCTTATTTTTTGCAATTTTACGAAAGTCGATGGGGAAAATGCATAGCTTTTTGATTGCTAACTTATGAGTTGTCCTACAAAGTGACATCATAACTTTGGCTCTGTATTGTAATAATATTTCAAGTTTTTGTTTTTTATCAAAAAAATGCAGCCTTGATCTAAAATCCCACTGCACTTAGTATACTACAGACAAAATATTCTGATTGGCATGAATGTTGGCTTTCACTGTAAATTGTTTGATGCAAAATAATCAGTCTTGTTTCTGTCGTGCACAGGATTGCCTTGCAGGAGGAAACAAACCGCATGTCTGCTAATGCACTGGCTATCGTGTTCGCGCCCTGTATCCTGCGCTGTCCTGACACCATCGACCCTCTCAGGAGCGTTCAGGACATCGGGAAAACCACAGCGTAATGGACAACTCTTACTTCATATAGTTCAGTCCTAATCAGGGTTTGAAATTAAAACACACAAACCTACGGCTAAATGTCAACGGTGGCGGCTTGTCAAATCACGAGCCAATTAGGCGTTACTTATGTTTACTCATATTGCTGGGGAAGATCGTGTAAGCCAAATCTGGAAATAATATTGGCGCATATTAAAAAAAATGGCGGGAGTGTCATTAGAAGTTAAAAGCGTTGTGATGTCATCGCTTATCTGATGTTTGCCATTACATTTCTTTTGTTAAGGTGTGTCGAGCTGATCATTTGCGAGCAGATGGATAAGTACAAGGCCAGGCTGAAGGACATCAGCACTCTGGAGTTCGCTGAGAACAAAGCCAAGAGCCGACTAACGTTCATTCGCAGGTCTATGGTAAGAGTTTGTATCTGTTTTATATTTCTATAGACATCCACATAACCCAGATGTCCAAACCACACAGAGGAGGACACGTTTCTGGATCAACATCCTTCTCAGAACGATCTCATCAACCTTTTGTTCCTCTTATTTTAGAGGTAGTTAATGTTTAGTTCAAGTTCATTTGATTTATATAGCACATTTACAACACCCACTAGGCTGACCAAAGGGCTTTACAGAGCAATCATATAAATAATCAGAAAATAATACATGCATAACAACACATAAAAGCAGCAAAGCTAAGAGAAACCTTAAAACAGAAGTGTCAAAACAGTATCAGACTCGTATTATAAAATAATAAAACGCATCAAAACCGTATCAGACTCGAATTTAAAAAAATAAAACGTGTCAAAACCGTATCAGACTCGAATATAAAATAATAAAACGTGTCAAAACCGTATCAGACTCGAATATAAAATAATAAAACAGAAGTGTCAAAACCGTATCAGACTTGAATATAAAATAATAAAACAAGTGTCAAAACCATATCAGACTCGAATATAAAATAATAAAACAGAAGTGTCAAAACCGTATCAGACTTGAATATAAAATAATAAAACAAGTGTCAAAACCGTATCAGACTCAAATATAAAATAATAAAACGTGTCAAAACCTTATCAGACTCGAATATAAAAAAATAAAACGTGTCAAAACCGTATCAGACTCGAATATAAAATAATAAAACAGAAGTGTCAAAACCGTATCAGACTTGAATATAAAATAATAAAACAAGTGTCAAAACCGTATCAGACTCGAATATAAAATAATAAAACGTGTCAAAACCGTATCAGACTCGAATATAAAAAAATAAAACGTGTCAAAACCGTATCAGACTCGAATATAAAATAATAAAACGTGTCAAAACCGTATCAGACTCGAATATAAAAAAATAAAACGTGTCAAAACCGTATCAGACTCGAATATAAAATAATAAAACAGAAGTGTCAAAACCGTATCAGACTCATATATAAAATAATAAAACAGAAGTGTCAAAACCGTATCAGACTTGAATATAAAATAATAAAACAAGTGTCAAAACCGTATCAGACTCATATATAAAATAATAAAACAGAAGTGTCAAAACCGTATCAGACTTGAATATAAAATAATAAAACAAGTGTCAAAACCGTATCAGACTCAAATATAAAATAATAAAACGTGTCAAAACCGTATAAGACTCGAATATAAAAAAATAAAACGTGTCAAAACCGTATCAGACTCGAATATAAAATAATAAAACAGAAGTGTCAAAACCGTATCAGACTTGAATATAAAATAATAAAACAAGTGTCAAAACCGTATCAGACTCGAATATAAAATAATAAAACGTGTCAAAACCGTATCAGACTCGAATATAAAAAAATAAAACGTGTCAAAACCTTATCAGACTCGAATATAAAATAATAAAACGTGTCAAAACCGTATCAGACTCGAATATAAAAAAATAAAACGTGTCAAAACCGTATCAGACTCGAATATAAAATAATAAAACAGAAGTGTCAAAACCGTATCAGACTCGAATATAAAAAAATAAAACGTGTCAAAACCGTATCAGAGTCGAATATAAAATAATAAAACGTGTCAAAACCGTATCAGACTCGAATATAAAAAAATAAAACGTGTCAAAACCGTATCAGACTCATATATAAAATAATAAAACAGAAGTGTCAAAACCGTATCAGACTCGAATATAAAATAATAAAACGTGTCAACCGTATCAGACTTGAATATAAAATAATAAAACGTCTCAAAACCGTATCAGACTCGAATATAAAATAATAAAACGTGTCAACCGTATCAGACTCGAATATAAAATAATAAAACGTGTCAAAACCGTATCAGACTCGAATATAAAATAATAAAACCGAAGTGTCAAAACCGTATCAGACTCGAATATAAAATAATAAAACAAGTGTCAAAACCGTATCAGACTCGAATATAAAATAATAAAACAGAAGTGTCAAAACCGTATCAGACTCAAATATAAAATAATAAAACAGAAGTGTCAAAACCATATCAGACTCGAATATAAAATAATAAAACAGAAGTGTCAAAACCGTATCAGACTCGAATATAAAAAAATAAAACCGAAGTGTCAAAACCGTATCAGACTCGAATATAAAATAATAAAACAAGTGTCAAAACCGTATCAGACTCGAATATAAAATAATAAAACAAGTGTCAAAACCGTATCAGACTCAAATATAAAATAATAAAACAGAAGTGTCAAAACCGTATCAGACTCAAATATAAAATAATAAAACAGAAGTGTCAAAACCATATCAGACTCAAATATAAAACTAGAAAAAAAAGTTTGATGACAAACTTTAAGTTGGCTTGAGAAAGCCGGACCAGAGCGTTTGAAGTTTTGAATGAAGTTTTAAAGATAGATTAGAAAGAAAGAAAGAAAGAAAGAAAGAAAGAAAGAAAGATGGATAGATTAGTTAGAAAGAAAGATAGATAGATAGATAGATAGATAGATAGATAGATGTTTTTGGCAAGAAGCTAACATGATTAGCATGTAGCTAGCTTGATGCTAATTTGATTAGCATGTAGTTAAGATGATTAGCATGTTGTTAACATGATTAGCATGTAGCTAGCATCATAATAGCATGATTAGCATGTTGCTAGCATCAAGCTAACGTGTTTTTATCAAGAAGCTAGCATGACTAGCATGTAGCTAGCATCATGCTTACATGATTAGCATTTTGCTAGCATCATGCTAGCATGTTTTAGCAAGAAGCTAGAATGATTAGCATGTAGCTAGCATCATGCTAGCATGATTAGCATGTTGCTAGCATCATGTTAGCATGTTTTTAGCAAGAAGCTAGCATGATTAGCATGTAGCTAGCATCATGCTACCATGATTAGCATGTAGCTAGCATCATAATAACATTATTAGCATGTTGTTAGCATCATGCTAACATGTTTTTAGCAAGAAGCTAACATCATTAGCATGTAGCTAGCATCAAGCTAGCGTGATTAGCATGTTTTTAGCAAGAAGCTAGCATGACTAGCATGTAGCTAACATCATAATAGCATGATTAGCATGTTGCTAGCATCATGCTAGCATGTTTTTAGTAAGAAGCTAGCATGATTAGCATGTAGCTAACATCATAATAGCATGATTAGCATGTTGCTAGCATTATGCTAGCATATTTTTAGCAAGAAGCTAACATGATTAGCATGTAGCTAGCATCAAGCTAGCATGATTAGCATGTTTTTAGCAAGAAGCTAACATGATTAGCATGTAGCTAACATCATAATAGCATGATTAGCATGTTGCTAGCATCATGCTAACATGTTTTTAGGAAGAAGCTAGCATGATTAGCATGTAGCTAGCATCATGCTAGCATGATTAGCATGTTGCTAGCAAGAAGCTAGCATGATTAACATGTAGCTAGCATCATGCTAGCATGATTAGCATGTAGCTAGCATCATAATAACATGATTAGCATGTTGCTAGCATCATGCTAGCATGTTTTTAGCAAGAAGCTAGCAGGATTAGCATGTAGCTAGCATCATGCTAGCATGATTAGCATGTAGCTAGCATCATAATAACATGATTAGCATGTTGCTAGCATCATGCTAGCATGTTTTTAGCAAGAAGCTAGCATGATTAGCATGTAGCTAGCATCATGCTAGCATGATTAGCATGTAGCTAGCATCATGCTAGCATGTTTTTAGCAAGAAGCTAGCATGATTAGCATGTAGCTAGCATCATGCTAGCATGATTAGCATGTAGCTAGCATCATGCTAGCATGATTAGCATGTAGCTAGCATCATGCTAGCATGTTTTTAACAAGAAGCTAACATAATTAGCAGAAAGCTAGCAAGATTAGCATGTTATTAGCATCAAGAAAGAAAGAAAGAACGAAAGAGAAAGAAAGAATTTTTAGAAAGAAAGATGGATAGATTAGTTAGAAAGAAAGATGGATAGATTAGTTAGGTAGAAAGAAAGATGGATAGATTAGGTAGAAAGAAAGATGTATAGATTAGGTAGAAAGAAAGATGGATAGATTTGTTAGAAAGAAAGATGGATAGATTAGGTAGAAGGAAAGATGGATAGATTTGTTAGAAAGAAAGATGGATAGATTAGTTAGAAAGAAAGATGGATAGAATTGTTAGAAAGAAAGATGGATAGATTTGTTAGAAAGAAAGATGGATAGATTTGCTAGAAAGAAAGATGGATAGATTTGTTAGAAAGAAAGATGGATAGATTAGTTTGAAAGAAAGAAGGAAAGATTAGTTAGAAAGAAAGATGGATAGATTAGTTCGAAAGAAAGATGGATAGATTTGTTAGAAAGAAAGATGGATAGATTTGTTAGAAAGAAAGATGGATAGATTAGGTAGGTAGAAAGAAAGAACGATAGATTAGTTAGAAAGAAAGAACGATAGATTTGTTAGAAAGAAAGAATGATAGATTAGTTAAAAAGAAAGATGGATAGATTAGTTAGAAAGAAAGATGGATAGATTTGTTAGAAAGAAAGATTGATAGATTTGCTAGAAAGAAAGATGGATAGATTTGTTAGAAAGAAAGATGGATAGATTAGTTTGAAAGAAAGAAGGAAAGATTAGTTAGAAAGAAAGATGGATAGATTAGTTAGAAAGAAAGATGGATAGATTTGTTAGAAAGAAAGATGGATAGATTTGTTAGAAAGAAAGATGGATAGATTAGGTAGAAAGAAAGATGGATAGATTAGTTAGAAAGAAAGATGGATAGATTTGTTAGAAAGAAAGATGGATAGATTAGGTAGAAAGAAAGATGGATAGATTTGTTAGAAAGAAAGATGGATAGATTTGTTAGAAAGAAAGATGGATAGATTAGGTAGAAAGAAAGATGGATAGATTTGTTAGAAAGAAAGATGGATAGATTTGTTAGAAAGAAAGATGGATAGATTTGTTAGAAAGAAAGATGGATAGATTAGGTAGAAAGAAAGATGGATAGATTTGTTAGAAAGAAAGATGGATAGATTTGTTAGAAAGAAAGATGGATAGATTAGGTAGAAAGAAAGATGGATAGATTTGTTAGAAAGAAAGATGGATAGATTTGTTAGAAAGAAAGATGGATAGATTTGTTAGAAAGAAAGATGGATAGATTAGGTAGAAAGAAAGATGGATAGATTAGTTAGAAAGAAAGATGGATAGATTTGTTAGAAAGAAAGATGGATAGATTAGTTAGAAAGAAAGATGGATAGATTAGTTAGAAAGAAAGATGGATAGATTTGTTAGAAAGAAAGATGGATAGATTTGTTAGAAAGAAAGATGGATAGATTAGGTAGAAAGAAAGATGGATAGATTAGTTAGAAAGAAAGATGGATAGATTAGGTAGAAAGAAAGATGGATAGATTAGTTAGAAAGAAAGATGGATAGATTAGTTAGAAAGAAAGATGGATAGATTTGTTAGAAAGAAAGATGGATAGATTTGTTAGAAAGAAAGATGGATAGATTAGGTAGAAAGAAAGATGGATAGATTTGTTAGAAAGAAAGATGGATAGATTAGGTAGAAAGAAAGATGGATAGATTAGTTAGAAAGAAAGATGGATAGATTTGTTAGAAAGAAAGATGGATAGATTAGTTAGAAAGAAAGATGGATAGATTAGTTAGAAAGAAAGATGGATAGATTAGTTAGAAAGAAAGATGGATAGATTTGTTAGAAAGAAAGATGGATAGATTTGTTAGAAAGAAAGATGGATAGATTAGGTAGAAAGAAAGATGGATAGATTTGTTAGAAAGAAAGATGGATAGATTTGTTTTGAAAGAAAGATGGATAGATTAGGTAGAAAGAAAGATGGATAGATTAGTTAGAAAGAAAGATGGATAGATTAGTTAGAAAGAAAGATGGATAGATTAGTTAGAAAGAAAGATGGATAGATTAGGTAGAAAGAAAGATGGATAGATTAGTTAGAAAGAAAGATGGATAGATTTGTTAGAAAGAAAGATGGATAGATTTGTTAGAAAGAAAGATGGATAGATTTGTTAGAAAGAAAGATGGATAGATTTGTTAGAAAGAAAGATGGATAGATTAGTTAGAAAGAAAGATGGATAGATTAGGTAGAAAGAAAGATGGATAGATTTGTTAGAAAGAAAGATGGATAGATTTGTTCGAAAGAAAGATGGATAGATTAGTTAGAAAGAAAGATGGATAGATTAGGTAGAAAGAAAGATGGATAGATTAGTTAGAAAGAAAGATGGATAGATTTGTTAGAAAGAAAGATGGATAGATTTGTTAGAAAGAAAGATGGATAGATTAGTTAGAAAGAAAGATGGATAGATTTGTTAGAAAGAAAGATGGATAGATTAGTTAGAAAGAAAGATGGATAGATTTGTTAGAAAGAAAGATGGATAGATTAGTTAGAAAGAAAGATGGATAGATTAGGTAGAAAGAAAGATGGATAGATTTGTTAGAAAGAAAGATAGATAGATAGATAGATAGATAGATAGATAGATAGATAGATAGATAGATAGATAGATAGATAGATAGATAGATCATTAGTACATATAGAATGGTAGTTTAATTGAGTCTAGGGCTTCAGGGAATTTAGATTTGAGTTTTTGTTGTACGCTATTGGGCCACCGTAGTCTTGGCTCAATTTGACCATGCTGCAATGAAAGTCAATGGGATTTTTATGATTTTTAATATTAATTTTTAAGAATTCTGAAAGTCGAATCAGTCTAAAAAGATATAGCACACTAAGTCAGAACATTCTGAAGGTCTGACCCGAGTTTGGAGTTTGTAGAGTTAAAGCTCTAGGAGGAGTTAGAGTCAGAAAATTTTGAGTAAGAAGAATAATAATAATAATAATAAGTTTAAATAGGATTTCAGTAAGTTGGCTTTCTCAAGCCAACTTAATAATAAAACAGAAGTGTCAAAACCGTATCAGACTCAAATATAAAATAATAAAACAGAAGTGTCAAAACCGTATCAGACTCAAATATAAAATAATAAAACAGAAGTGTCAAAGCCGCGACACGCGATTAAAGGTTTATTTTCCATGTTAATCAGTTTTTGTCCTAGCCGACGGCGACGCGCGTCTAGGAACGGTTTCTATTTTTCTGCGACATCACGCTGGCTATGCTAATCTCAGGTACTGTTTATGTGCTTTATTTAATGCTAAAAGCGTGTAATGCCTCTGATTCACACAATGCACTTCCAAATAGGGATGCGCCGATGATACCGATAATTCTTTACGATAACCGATATATTGGCTGATAAATCTAACGCCAGATTTTTAAATAAATAATTTTAGAGATCCTGACTGCAAAAACACAAGTCTCACCATTAAAATCCACATCCCAAACACACAATTAAAATGATGTTCTCGTTGTAATTTTATGTGGCTGATATGACAGACTTGCACTTAACTGTATTTTCCTTTTTTGAAGTGATTTCCAGTCATATTTCAATCAATTCTAAACCAATTCATTGTTGAACAGTGCGCATCCGAAGCGGAAATAATACATTATTTATCAGCTTCAAAAAATTACCATTCTTCCAAACACAGAGATAGCTGCGGTTTAGGCTTGTGGTGTCCATATGAGGATGTAAAGTTATTTGTCACATTACATATACACCAATAGATATGAATGTAATATTTACAAAAAGCACTATATAAAACAGATGATTTACAACACCGTCATTAATGGTTGCAGATTTGTTCTGATAGTAGCTTTCTATCATGTCTATAATGTCTAAACATTGGGATGTTGTTCCAGGATCACGTCCTGCTTGTGTAAGTCACTCACATTAGCTCTGTCTCCACACTAACCCCAGTCTCTCCTCTCTAATCCAGAAACCCGTAATAATTGCTGTTAGATTTATGAGCATAACCCGCAGTGCTGTGGCGGTAGGTATTACTGTATGTTCCCGCTGTTACCGTAAGTGTCGTCCCAGCACTGTGTGGTCCGTCTGTCTACATGATCATATGGCAAGAAACTCAAGAGTTAGGCATTTAACACGTTAATCATTTCAATGTTGCACTGCATGACACAAGACTGTGTGTGTGTGTGTTGCATTCACTCCATGTGCCTGATATTTTACACTTTTTTTTTGCTTGCTTTCTCTGGGAATGAGCAGTCAAACTCATTCAGAAAGGTAATGGCTTTGGGCTGACGTGAGTGTGTGTTTCTATCCAGGCTCCAAAATGAACACTTGTCAAAAAAGCTAATAGGAATCTGACCACTGGCCTGTTTTTTTAATTTTTTGTTATTATTGCAACAAAATGCAATTATGATCATAGAACATTACATGATCAAATCACGTTAATAAACAGCCTGATGAATCTTATGTCCTTGGGACAAAATGTTCATTTTGGAAAGTCTGTAGTCTTCAGAATGAAACTGCCAAATACTTTCTGTGATCGTCTTTGGTAACACTCTACAATAAGGTTCATATTGTATATATATTATACAACCATTGTATATGGACAGGATAAGACTCACCCACTTTTTAAGACTACTGATATTGGACAAACTCACTTTTACCTTCTCTAATTCAGTGTCTGTTCACTGTTCAGAGCGCCGTCTGTCAAATCTTGAGGAATGCCTTAATAAATTAAACTCCATTTCTGCCGAATCGTTATATTTCTCAACGAGCTGCAACTGGAAGGGTAAAACTGGTGTCTATTTTCGTCAGTCAAATGAATAACAGCTTTAGGTTTTCAATGCTGGCAAATGACCATGGTATCAAACTTTTACTGATAATTTACTCACCCCCATGTCATCTAAGATGTTCATGTCTTTCTTTCTTCAGTCGAAAAGAAATTAAGGTTTTTGATGAAAACATTCCAGTATTTTCTCCATATAATGGACTTCAATGGGAACCAAACGGTTCAAGGTCCAAATGACAGTTTCAGTGCAAACTGTTCAAAGAGTTTTAAACGATTCCAGACGATGAATAAGGGTCTTATCAAGCAACACCATCGGTCATTTCAAAAATAAATAATGCTCTGTTCTGTGATGCGTGTTCGTGACTCTCCTGTTCGAACTTGGTCATCAAAATAAGCAAATCTTTTTTCGAGTCATTTGGTTGACTCAACAAACGAAATGAACGAAATGACACTCCTGAGTTTGTGACTCTTCTGTTTGAACTCGTTTATCAAAATGAACGAATCTTTTTTCAGGTCATTTGGTTGATTCAATGAACGAAATGACTCTCCTAAGTTTTTGACTCTCCTGTTCGAACTTGTTCATCAAAATGAATGAATCTTTTTTTGAGTCATTTGGTTGATTCAACGAATGAAATTAACGAAATGACTCTCCTGAGTTTGTGACTCTCCTGTTCGAACTCGGTCATCAAAATGAACAAATCTTTTTTCGAGTCATTTGGTTGATTCAATGAACGAAATGACTCTCCTAAGTTCGTGACTCTCCTATTCAAACTCGTTCAACAAAATGAACAAATCTTTTTTCGAGTCATTCAGTTGATTCAACGAATGAAATGACTCTCCTGAGTTTGTGACTCTCCTGTTCAAACTCGTTCAACAAAATGAACAAATCTTTTTTCGAGTCATTCGGTTGATTCAACGAACGAAATTACTCTCCTGAGTTCGTGACTCTCCTGTTCAAACTCGTTCATCAGAATGAACAAATATTTTTTCGAGTCATTTAGTTAATTCAACGAATGAAATGACTCTCCTGAGTTCGTGACTCTCGTATTCATACTCATTCATCAAAATGAACAAATCTCGTTCCGAGTCATTTGGTTGATTCAAAGAAAGAAATGACTCATGAGTTTGTAACTCTCCTGTTCGAACTCGTTCATCAGAATGAACAAATCTTTTTTCGAGTCATTTGGTTGATTCAACGAACGAAATTACTCTCCTGAGTTCGTGACTCTCCTATTCGATCTCGTTCATCAGAATGAACAAATCTTTTTTCGAGTCATTTAGTTAATTTAACGAATGTAATGACTCTCCTGAGTTCGTCACTCTCCTATTCGAACTCGTTCATCAAAATGAACTAATCTTTTTTCGAATCATTTGGTTGATTCAATGAACGAAATTACTCTCCTGAGTTTGTGACTCTCCTGTTCAAACTCCATCAGAATGAACAAACCTTTTTTCGAGTCATTTGGTTAATTCAACTAACGAAATGACTCCCCTTAGTTCGTGACTCTCCTATTCAAACTCGTTCAACACAATGAACAAATCTTTTTTCAAGTAATTCGGTTGATTCAACGAATGAAATGACTCTCCTGAGTTCGTGACTCTCCTATTCAAACTCGTTCATCAGAATGAACAAATCTTTTTCCGAGTCATTTGGTTGATTCAACTAACGAAATGACTCTCCTGAGTTCGTAACTCTCCTGTTCGAACTCGTTCGTCAGAATGAACAAATCTTTCGAGTCATTTGGTTGATTCAACGAACAAAAATGACTCTCCTGAGTCCATGACTCTCCTGTTCGAGCTCATTCATCAGAATGAACAAATCTTTTTTCGAGTCATTTGGTTGATTCAAGGAACGAAATGAACAAAATGACTCGACGCCCATGTGTAGAAGTATTGTTCGTGTTAACTAAGGTGGATAACTAGTGTTAACCGTATAGTAAAGTGTTACCCGTCTTACCATCCTCCTATAATCCGGAGCTCCGGCACTCATCAGTGTGTGTCGTGTTTGACAGGGTAAGGGCCCAGTGCACAGGCTGAGGTACCACACACCGTCTCCTCCAGTGAGTCCTCGCTCCTCAACCGTCCCGGATCTGATGCAGGAGAGCGGAGACGAGAAGGATCCCGACGTCTCGGAGCAGCAGCAGGTCGCCATGCAGCAGGAGGAGAAGGTGCTGACCGAGCAAATCGAGAGTCTGCAGAAAGAGAAGTAAGAGACTAGTTTTCCCAGAGTGTGGCGCTGCTGTGCGTCAGAGCACTAGTATCCCTCAGTGAATCCCTTAGCCAAAGCCTGAGATCTGTTTTGATGGTCCTCATAGGGAGGAGCTGACCTTCGAGATGCTCGCTCTGGAGCCGCGGGCGTCCGATGACGAGACCCTGGAGTCCGAAGCCTCCATCGGCACAGCGGACAGCTCGGAAAACCTGAATGTGGACTCTGAGGGGGCCGCCTCCGACTTCTCGGGTGAGTAACTAATGCTGCCTTCAAGTCCTCCTGGGGAGTTTCCAATACTCCAATACAAATGACAAAGTGCTCTGGATTATGCACTTTATTAAATGACAAAACCAAGTGTGGAACACTTCATGCACTTGACTGTATATACATTAATACAGCATGTTTATATATATTTTCATTGGTGAAACTGAGCAAAAACAAACAATATTGACAAAATTGTGTCTGAAATGTATCACAATATTAGATTCTTGTTTATTAAACTATTGTATAAAATCACATTTACATTTGTGCTGATATTCAGGAAAAAGCATCACTCTTGCTCGTGCGATGCAAGACAATCAATATGGGGCATTTTTGCCCTCATATCTTGAATTTTAGTGGCATTTTAACTGTATTCTAAAGTTGTTGTCCTGAATTATGTTTGTCATTACAAGAAGTGTAAAATGACACACAGATCTGGGCCAGGGCGGGTGCATTAAAAGTGTTTATATAAAATAAAAAATCCAAAATAAAAGTTGTGTTTATATGATGTGGGTGTAGTGTGTATAATTAATTTGTATATATAAATACACACAAGCATGTATATATTTAAGAAAAATTTGTTATATATAAAATATTTACATTTATTTATATATATATATATATATATATATATATACACATATACATACAGTATATACATGCAATTTTTTCTTAAAAATATACATATGTGTGTATTTATATATACAAATTAATTATACACACTACACCCACATCATATAAACACAAACTTTTATTTTTGATGCAATTAAATAATTAATAGTTGTCCAGCAATTATTTATATATATGTATATATATATATATATATATATATATATATATATATATATATATATATATAATTGCTGGGCAACTATTCATATATATATATATATATATATATATATATATATATATATATATATATATATAACTACCATATATATACCATATATACCATATGGTATATATATACCATACTATATATATATATATATATATATATATATATATATATATATATATAGTCAGTAGCACTTGTACTTTAAGTTGCTGGTTGTTAATGGTGCTAATGTTTGCCGTCCTCAGAGCGATTAAAAGTGTTTATATAAAATAAAAAATTCCAAAATAAAAATTTGTGTTTATATGATGTGGGTGTAGTGTGTATAATTATTTTGTATATATAAATACACACAAGCATGTATATATTTAAGAAAAATGTGTTATTTACATATAAAATATTTACATTTATTTATTTATATATATATATATATATATATATATATATATATATATATATATACATGCAATTTTTTCTTAAAAATATACATGCATATGTGTGTATTTATATATACAAATTAGTTATACACAGTACACCCACATCATATAAACACTAATTTTTATTTTTGATGCAATTTAATAATTAATAGTTGTCCAGCAATTATTTATATATATATATATATATATATATATATAATTAATTGCTGGGCAACTATATATATATATATATATATATTAATATACATAACTATTAATATATAACTACCATATATATACCGTATATACCATATGGTGTATATATATACCATACTATATATATATATATAGTCAGTAGCACTTGTACTTTAAGTTGCTGGTTGTTAATGGTGTTAATGTTTGCCGTCCTCAGAGCGAGGCCCAGCGCTGGCCGTCTCGAGGCCCAAGAAGTCCGAAGCGAAGAGCAGGAGAGTCCTGCGGAAACAGCCCGAATCCCTGGACTCCGTCGACTCCAGTTCCACCGTGTCCTCCGTGTCGTCCTCCTACATGCAGCCGAGCAGAACCCAGAGGTTACGGCTGCGCTCCAAATCGCCTTCGCCCCGATCACACCCGTCCGACGGCCTGGACCAGGACGACGAGGAGCGAGCGCAGTTCACCAGCCGAGGCACGTTCAACCCAGAGAAAGGCAAACAGCGTCTGCAGGGGGTCAAGAGCTCGCCTCAGAGACAGCGGGACAATCCCGGCGGAGAGAAGAGGGACCCGGATCTGCCGGCCGCGCAGGTGGTGGTGTACGGGAGCAACGAGTTCATGGTGTGAAGACGTCCGTCCCCGGAGAATTGCTGCATTATAGTCCTTAAGTGCCACGTCGAGATGGGCGGCGCTTCCCGAAGCAGGGAAAAGGGAATGTTGAAACGTTCCGAAACGGAACGTTCTCCTTTGATCTCGGATCGGGAGTTCCGTGACGTTCCGACGACGAAGCCATCGACGAACTCGAGCTGCTTTAACGTTTACAATGTAGAATCACGCGAGCAGATGTGTTTGCCCCCCCCAATCCTATTTTATTGACGTATAAATCTATATATAAATATACAAAGCCAGAGCACCAGTGATCGCTGGGTTGTTGAATTCATATATTATATCGAGAGAGAAGTGTGTGACAACCTCTGGTTGTGTGTTGTGCTTGGAGGGAAACCATGCCATTAAAGGGACCAAGCTAACTGGTGTCATAATGCCAGAGGATCCCACCGCTAAACGAAGACTCGCCACACAGTGTATTATTAAGTCATAATCCATCCCTGCTCTTTCTGCCTCAAAGAAACCAGTGTTAAAACACAAAGCCGCTGTTACTTACCTTTTTATATAGATATAATCCGCGTTACTTTTCTTGAATTACCTCTTGCCAGAAAATGACTAAAATATGACTTAATATATTACGGAATGGTCTCTTCTGCCTGTATATATAGTGCGATACACCCTATCCTTTTTCTAAATATTTAATAATTAAAAACCATGGCTATAGTAATCCACAGAAGTGCATTTGGATTCGAGACACCGCTCGCTTTCGACTGCAGCGTTTGATTATTAGGATAGTTATAAAATTCTTGTGCCACCAGCAAAATCGAGCATCTGTCGCTTCCATCCCTCGTGTTAAACTGTGGTCGCACGGTTCGTGGAGGGTTTCTGCATGTGACGGTGTTTTTCACAGGTGTACTGTGTGTGTGTGTGTGTGTGTTAATTTATATTCTGTTATCGCTGACACTGGTCACGCCGCCTGCAGGATTCAGCAAACTGATTTGTCTTCCGTCATGTGTTGAACAAATATTTCTTATGAAAGAGAAGGAGATGTAAAATAAATTACACATTTTGAACAAATGAGTAGTGGTTTGTTGCGAGTTGTTCCGCCCACATTCAGTTTTTTGTATTTCTTGATTGACCTGTTCATCACGCTCGAGTCTCTCCTTGTTTAAATGCGTGACTTTCTGAGCGTAGATGTTACAAATGCACCATTCGAATGGAAATGATTGATAACTCTTTTTTTTAAAGGTGATCCTCCACAGATTACTGCTGAAATGAAAGTGTGAAAGAAGCGGTGTTGGGTGTGACTAATTACTAAGTAATTAGTTACTGTAATTTAATTACTTTTCCCTTGAAAATCTAAAGTAAGGGATTACTCTTCATTTTTTTTAGTAATTTAATTACAGTTACTCCTGATGTAATTGAGGTAAATACACTCTCAGAAAAAAAAGGTACAATAGCCGTCACGGGGGCTGTACCTTTTCAAAAGGTACACTTTTGTACCCAAAGGCTGCATATTGGTACCTTAGTGGTACGTATTAGCACCTAAAATCTACATATTAGGACCTAAAATGGACATATTAGCTCCTGAAATGGACATATAATCACCTAAAATGTATAGCACCTAAAATGTACATATTAGTACATAAATGTACATATTAGAACCTAAAATGTAAATATTAGCACCTAAAATGTACATATTAGCTCCTGAAATGGACATATTATCACCGAAAATGTACTTAGCACCTAAAATGTACATATTAGTACCTAAATGTACATATTAGAACCTAAAATGTACATATTAGGACCTAAAATGGACATATTAGCTCCTGAAATGGACATATTAGCACCTAAAATGTACATATCACCACTTAAAATGTACATATTAACACTTAAAATGTACATATTAGCCCCTACAATGTACAAATTAGCACCTAAAATGGACAAAAGTTTTCCTTTTGAAAAGGTACAGCCCCAGTGACAGCTTTTGTACCTTTTTTTCTGAGAGTGTACTGTGTATAGAGCAATCCGATCTCACAACTAAATCGTACGACCGCACTCGTACAAATTCGTATGAATTAGCCATCTTGTAAAATATGTATGAAAAAAGTGTGAAAGGTCATGAGATCAGACATAACACAATAGTGGGTTTAACATCAAAATGTATTGTCTGATGTTAAAAAGTATGTTATTATAATGTAACCTTCGCCACCTTGGTCAGTTTAAGGATAATTCATGCAATTTTATTGTATTTATTTGAAAGAATTAAAACAGATTCATGTCTATGCTTGTATTATTCAGCTGATTGAGATTGATATGGGATTTTAAAAGTAATTAGTAATTAAAAGTAATTAAATACTTTGTAGAGAGAGTAATTAGTACAGTAATCTAATTACACTGTTGAAGAGGTAATTAGTAACTAGTAATTAATTACTTTTTAGAGTAACTTACCCAACACTGAAAAGAAGTTTGTTCATGTACTGTACTAAACATCTACATCTTTGAAACATAATGTCTAACCAAGTTGTTGATATGACAAGTTCCTATGGGATTTTATTTTAGGCGTAATTCAAAAAATAGCCACCAGATGACACACATTCTATATAATTTTATTATGTTACTCCTGTAACAAATCAATACACTTCTATCACAAATCAGTTGTCATATGTGTAACGTTGAGTTTCAGACCTTTCCGACAATATGTGTATTGTCATGAAAAGTTTTATTTAAAATAATTGAACATGACACGCCCACTAGTGGGAGGAGCCTGCCAAAAAAAGGCTTTAAAGTACCAATGCAATGTCCAAATTAAAAACGGTTGTCACAGGATAAATTTTGTGTTTTATGGGCTTCACAAAAAGAGTGCATTAGGTGTGGTGACAAATCGAGACCACATATGACCATTAATTAGTTAAAGTAGTACTAGCATAGCATACAGATGCCAGATTAGCCTAATAGCTTAGTTTATACACGCAATTCACAATCATCGTTACTGTAATTGCCTGTTAAATGCCTAAATCATTCATTTAAAAAAGAATGTAATGATGTTGAATTATTCACTTAATTGGTTATGTATTTATTCATTAATTAACATTTTATCAAGTGAAAGAAATGTTCAATTATGCACTATATAGTAACATATACATATTTTAAATTAATATCGTTCGTATGTACCTAGTATAATCATTAACTAATAGTTGTTAGAGACCCGATTTGTCATGACACCGGCCTGAGGACATAGTAATTGCGTAAGAGCTGTTAAACCTGTAATACTGCTGCCAAAGGAAAGGTGCGGAGTTATTTTGATTTCTCCAGAGAGGTTGAGTCTCGTGAATTGCACCTTCCTGTTTTCTTCCCTTTTGCAAGTCTACACATAATACAACGTTATTAAAATGTTATGTTACTGCACGTTTATTAGTTTAAGTCTACATCAGAACTCAAGAAGTATTAATTTCAAGTAGTGTGTAAGCAGAGCTGGAAGATGAGATCCAAACAAACTGGATCCTGGCGGTGACGTCATTGCCGAATGCACCGCGCATGCGCAGCAGCGGTCAGTGAGTTGCGCTGGCAGGTACACGGAGCACGAGAACACCTGTGCTTGCCACACCACAAGATGTCTGGATTCGATAACAACCCCTTTGCCGAACCTGTTGATGTCAATCCTTTCCAGGTAAATACCTAATGATTTATTATGCCTTTGGTAATATGTAATATAGTAATAGTTTTTCACTGTGAACCTGTTTGTTTGGTTCGGAGTCACTGGAGAAAGGTGAGAGGGCTCAGCCAATCAAATTTCACTGTTCGGGTTACAAGCCAATCACCTGCCGATGACGATCCAGGAAGTGTTTGTTTTTTTGTTTTTAGTTGCCTTTAAATATAACAATCGAGTTTTTATTCTGCGTCGTGAGCATTTTAATACTGTTTATCACCATTATGTAGAGACCTAAGCGTTTTGGCATACACTTTGATTAATCACTTCACGCGATAAGTGTGTGTTCAAATCCAACAGGTGCATCTTCAAGCCGTGCCGTGTTGACTTGTAGCTATTCATTCACAGATATCAACAATTCAGTTTTCACGAGTTCAAGTGCTAATTCTTGATATAAGGTATTAGATTTCTACTAGTAAAAATGTAAATTATTGATTCCAACAATGACGTAATTACTCACAGAAATACGAATTCTTTATATTAAAACTATCATTCTTGATGTCTGTAATTGTGTTTTCATTAGTTAAATGTAGGCTTAGTTACTAGTTAGTTAAACTAATTAGTTAATAATAGGCTACCTATCAAATTAACTGTTGATATCGAGAATTGATTTATTATTTCAGATTTTAAATAGGCCTATCATAAACATAGCCTAATTCTTACTAGAAAAAAGGTATTTCAATAATTATGGTTGGTGCAATTGTCTGTTCTTGATCATCAATTAAATTGCTGGTAGAAACATTTTCAGTTTTGACAAGTAACATACTAATCTTATGAATGTGATTGCTACTGGTAAGACTGAAATTACTCTCTCTACTTATTGATATCAGAAATAACAAATTGAATAGGCTATGTTGAATACATTTCTTCGGAAGTGTATTGCATTCACTCGAGGAAACAAAATCTGCTCTGTTTTTATGAATTAACGAATTAATTATCTCAGAATTACAAGATAATTTTTCATGGAAAAAAAGTTTTCACTCTATTTTTATGAATTAATTTTTTGAGTTTTTGAGATAATCAAGTCATTAATTCAGAAAAACAGAGCAAAAACTTTTTCCATGATAAATTATCTTGTAATTCTAATTAGTTAATTACTCGTTAATTCAGAAAAACAGAGTCGATTTTTTTTTTTCTTCAAGTGAATGCAATACTCTTCCGTACATTTCAGCAAGTGAAAATTTGGTTTTTGATTTCAGGAATTTATACTTTACTAGTAGAAATCATTATTGATATCAAAAAGTATATTTCTGCTAGTAAGAAATGCATAGCTGAAACATGAAATTGAAATTTCTAGCAACAATTAATTTGAATGGCAGCCTTTGGTTACATTTAACTAGTGAAAATACAATTACAGACATCAAGAATTACAGTTTTCTCTAGTTGAATTGAATTCTTGATATGAAGAATTTGATTTCGGCAAGTGATGACGTCATTGATGATATCAAGAGTTCACTTTTTTTTACTAGTGGAAATTTAATGTCAAAAATTGCCTACTAGAATTGCCTATTAGAAATCTCCTTCTTGATATCAAAAATAGCATTTTAACTAGTGAAAATTGACTTGTTGATATCAAGAATATCAGTTCCTGGGAAAGAATAAAACGGCTTGCTATAGTCGGCTGCATTTGCAGGCCAATTATAATTCACAAAAAACAGACGGGAAAAACAGATGGGAACTTTAAAGCACTTTAAATAATCCGTTGGCACCCAAAACCGTTCATAACATACAGTGTTTAATGAATAGGCAAGTGATATTTGTTTTGCCTGCCAGGATCCGTCAGTCACTCAGGTGACCAGCACTGCAGTCGATGGCGTGGGAGAGTTTAACCCGTTTACAGCCACTGCTCTGGTAAGCCTGAACCTTTCCAATCCTCATCCTGCAAATCAACAGTTCCTCGTGTCACAGTACATGCATATCAGTCGTAATGTGGATCCAAACGATCCTGCTGCATAATTTGTAATGGGATTGACATTTATTCAGATCTTCAAGACTGTAATAAGTCAAAAAAATAAATATTGCTCAAAAAAGAATCAAATAGAAGTCCTATTAAAAACTACAGTAGATGAACTGGAATCCCTTGAGAAGTTAATTTCTGTTTTCTTTTTTCTATAGTTGATTGAGTTTCCAATCCAATATATTCCTTAAGGAAGTTTTGAGTTTTATACCGAATGAAATCACAAGCAAAGAGTTTGTATTGAATATTTTCCCTCTCTCTTATTCAGAGTGGAAGCACCATCCCTGTGTCAGTCGCTTCTCAACCAGCGGTCCTCCAGACGACTGTGGAGCCCAGTCCACAGGTTAGTACAATATTCATGCACAACCGTAATGTTTTAGTACGGCATGAAAGAGGAAAAAGCTACTAGGGGTGTAACGGTACACAGAAGTCACAATTCGTACATTAACATGTCCACCATCGTCATTTTCTTAGATTGTGAGAGTTCTTTAAAGGTGCTGTATGTAACTTTTCCACATGCAAATACATGTTTGCAAATATTGAGGAAACATGTTAAGTTCACATTCTGGTTTCTCTGAAAAACTTTTCAACAGCCAGAATTTTTTTATTTTGAAATGTGTGTTTGTTTATTATAGTTTTGGTCTGTGATACTGCACGTTGCCGATTTGCTCATTTTCGTTGTCTATTGCGCTCGTTCCTGTTGCGTGCCCTCAAACTGGCAACGTGTGTGAGCGCCGTCGAGTCTGAGGAGCAGGTGGCGGGAGAAACGACGTTTTGAATTGGACTGCAGTACCTATTCCCACCACTAGCTGTCATTCTTGTCATCTTGAAAAAAAGCACACAACAGTGAAGGGGTGAATCTATAAAACATCAAGAGTGCAAAACAGACACATCCACACACACACAAATACACTTTTATACACAAACACACCAAAAAATTCAGATTATACACGTGTTTTGCATTTTTAAAATGCTCAGTTTGTCCACCAGATGGCATCCATCTCATTTCAAAAATTGCTTTTATGAGGCCTAGGCTTGACTCTAAAATGAAATACAGCTTTAAAAAAAAATATATATATATATTTTTTTTTTAAATATTATTTCTATTATATTCAATGGGGGAAAATTTGGTCATAATTATTGCATTAATACTAATTATATATTTTTTTATTTTTTAAATTTTCTCAAAACACCAAAAAAGAAAAGAAAAAATATTATAAATAACAAGTAAAAAAAAAATTATGATTTTTTTTTTTTTTTAATATGAATCCCGCCCTTTGGGTCCAGCATCTTTGGTTGATGTTAGTGTGTAAGTGTGTGTGGTTCCTCCATCAGGCCAGTGCCGCAGCGGGACAGGCGGATCTCCTCCGTCAGCAAGCGGAGCTAGAGAAGAAAGCAGCGGAGCTGGAACGTAAAGAACAGGAGCTTCGGGATCGAGACACTGCACGAGGTGAGACACTAACATTACATTCACGTTTATTTATATAGCGCTTTTCACAATACACATCATTTCAAAGCAGATTTACAGAAAATGCATGAGTCCACTTTACAATTGAATTTACAGTGATCTCTTATCTACGGTAGCGTATTGCATTCACTTGAAGAAAAAAATCTGCTCTGTTTTTCTGAATTAACGAGTTAATTTTTCATGAGAAAAAAAGTTTTTGCTCTGTTTTTCTGAATTAACGAGTTAATTTTTCATGGAATTATTATTTTTTTTGCTCTGTTTTTCTGAATTAATGAGTTAGTTTTTCTTGAGAAAATTTATTTTTGCTGTTTTTCTGAATTAACTCATTAATTCAGAAAAACAGAGCAAAAAAATAATAATTTCATGAAAAATTAGCTCGTTAATTCAGAAAAACAGAGCAAAAAAAAAATAATTCCATGAAAAATTAACTCGTTAATTCAGTAAAACAGAGCAAAAACTTTTTTTCTCATGAAAAATTAACTCGTTAATTCAGAAAAACAGAGCAGATTTTTTTCTTCAAGTGAATGCAATACGCCTCCGTACTTATCAGAGGTGACTGTCGAAGTTATGTATTTCAGAAATCCAAAATCACAATTAGCTACAAATGTAGTAATTTAAAGAATGTAATAATTGACTGCAGAAACAATGAGCTCTTAATGAATTCTCCAGCACTGATCTCACTCTGAATGTTTGCTTGCAGGTAAAGAGAACAACTGGCCACCTTTACCCAAGTTTCTCCCCATAAAACCTTGCTTTTATCAGGATTTTAGTGAAGAAATTCCCGTGGAATATCAGCGGGTTTGCAAGATGATGTACTACCTCTGGATGTGTAAGTGAACACACAGATGTGTTGGAATACAATCAAAAGTATTCAACCCTCATTGCAAATCATGTTTATTGCCAAAATGTACAGACTTTCAGCCGTTTGCGATGAACAAATCAAACAAAAGCAATTGAAATTGCTCAATATAACACATTTTTCAAGTGGTTTCCCCAAATTCAACTTAAAATGCAACTTTCGGAAATAATTACAAATTCACAGACTTTCCTGCTATAATCATCCTGCAGTATTTTGTATTTTTTTAAGTCTGCATTTGTGTAAAAATAAAATGTTTTAACATTTGCATTCTGAATAATGTCACCCGAGTATTCCATGCATGCAAAAGATGTGTGTACTGTGCCTACTACACTGTAAAAAAATAAAAAATTAACTTAAAAAATAAGTAACCTGGCTGCCTTAAAATTTTAAGTTCATTGAAATGGAAAAATTGAGTTAATACAATGAAGGAGTCATCAGAAACTCAAAATATTATGTTATTGAACCACAAAATATATTTAAGTTGATTTGACAAAAGAAAAAATGTTGTGTTTACAAATCATGAAAATATTTTTTTACAGTGTTTACATACTGAAAATAGTTTGAGAAGTACGTTGTATGCTAGTAGCAATGCTCGTTAGCAAACATTTGAGGATAATAATCCACATGTTGATCCACAGATCACAGTGTGACGCTGCTCCTGAACCTGCTGGCCTGTCTGGCGTATTTCTCTATAGACACGAGACAAGGAGTTGACTTCGGACTCGCAATCCTCTGGTTTCTTCTGTTCACTCCCGTCGCGTTCCTCTGCTGGTACCGACCCGTCTACAAGGCCTTTAAGTGAGTTCACTGTTGATACGTCGCATTATTTTGGTAACACTTTACAATAAGGTTCATTAGTTAACATGAACTAAGAATGAACAGCATTTATTAATCTTAGTTGATATTATTTACTAATACGTTATTAAAATCAAAGGTTGTATTAGTTAACATTAGTGTGAACTGCTGGATTTTTACTGTCACCCCCCCTTTTTTTTTTTAATAGACATGGAAATGCTAATTTCAAACTTAAATGGTTGTAATTCAAGAATGCTTTGGAATATAGACGTAAGATTGGTCTCGTTTTAAAGAAGACATTTGGCAGATTTTTCTCGAAGTGAAATAAATTAAGAAAGTGAAACAGAAAAAAAGTTATAGAAGTTTGAGTTTATAGAAATGTACAATGTAAAAAAAATAATTATTCATATTTTATATAAAATATATATTTTCCAAAAAAAAAAAAACAGTAATATTGTGAAATATTATTACAATTTAAAACATCGGTTTTCTATGTGAATATATAGTGAAGTGTAATTTATTCCTGTGTGATCAAAGCTGAATTTACAGCATATTTGCTCACGTGATCCTACGGACATTATTATAATATGATGCTCAAGAAACATTTATGATGTTGAAAACAGTTTTTTACATTTTTATTTCAGGATTCTTTGATGAATAGAAAGTTCAAAAGAACAGAATTGATCTGAAACGGAAAGCTTTTGTAAGATTAATCACTACCATTCAAAAGTTTGGGGTCAGTAAGAATTTATTTATTTTTTATTTTTGGGGGAAAGAAATTAGAAAATACTTTTATTCATCAAGGATGAGTTAAATTGATCAAAAGTTACAGTAAAGACATTTATAATGTTAGAAAAGATTCTATTTTAAATAAATGCTGTTCTTTTGAACTTTCTATTCATCGTAGAATTTTGGGGGGAAATGGTACACGACTGTTTTCAACATTGAAAATAATAATTTATGTTTTTTGAGCATATGATTTCTGAAGGATCATGTGACACTGATCAGCAACAGTAATGATGTTGAAAATTCAGCTTTCAAATTACATTTTAAAATAGATTAAAATAGAAAACTGTCATTTTCACAATATTACTGTTTGTCATTTTTTTTTTCATCAAATAAAGCAGCCTTGGTGAGCAGAAGAGACTTCATTTAAAAACATTAAAAATCTTACTGATCTAAAACTTTTGACTGGTAGTGATATATATATATATATATATATATATATATATATATATATACATAATATTAGTCATCATGACGGGGTGATTATTAACAGGTTACACTTTAACTTTTAATGTAACTTTTCTTTTGTTTTGCATTGCAGATCTGACAGCTCCTTCAGTTTCTTCTTTTTCTTCTTCATTTTCTCATTCCAAGTAATCGTGTACATCATCCAGAGCGTGGGCATCCCTGGCTGGGGAAACAGGTGAGTCTCGTCTCTGCACAGCTCTGCTTTAGTAAGTGTGTGATCTGAATCTTCACGTGTTCTTCCTCTCGGCATGTTTTTAGACAGATCGCCGCCTCATAATCTGTCGGTGTGTTGGTTTTCCGGGGCTCTCTCTGTTTTCTGCTGACCCGTCCTGTACTCTTCTCAGAAATGTGCTTTTTCATTTACAGTTTCATACTGTTTATTAGGGGTGCATTACTATATATATTGTGCATAGTTCACCCAAAATGGAAATTTTGCTTTTAGTTGAGTTAGTGTCAGTACTACATTAAACTATTATATATATAATGTTGATTATAATGTATAATAATGCAATGGGGGTCCTGATAATGTCAAATCTCTGATATTAGCAGTAAAAAGTGGCCAACATTATTTTAAACACATCTAGTCAGTGAAAGAGTGCAAGCATATTCGACTAAAATAAGCTTCAGAATTATGAATATTATTATTCTGGTGTCTCTATTGTCTGTGCTTTGGGTTTCCAGCACTGAATTTTTGCGAAATTGACGTGTTTCCATTGAAATCCAATCCTATTCATTTACACACTCAATGTAATATCAGATTTAGCATGTTAACCTTTTATCACATCTCTTGAGTATCGCAATAATGTCCTATTGTGAGTTTAATAATATCGTGACATGAGGGTATCGTTACACCCCTAATATTCACACTCTACCATTGCTATTAATATCCTACAAATCTCTATCCATCATTTAAAATTAGAGATAGCTGAAATTTTATTTTTACATTTAATTAAAAATAAAAATTGTATTTTTAAAAATTTAAAGAAATAAATTTAATTCATTAAAATTAAAATTTATTTTTTATTAATTACATTTTAATTAATTTTTGTAATGTTTAATTTTTTTAATTAAATAAAAAAATAATTTAATTAATTAAAATTTAAAATGTAATTTTATTAATTAAATTTTCATTTTAAAATTTTTATTTAAAAAATTAGAAATTTTATTAAATTTTTTTAAAACTATCTTTTGTCAATTGAATTTTGACAAAGATAGTTGTGTGTTTGCTGGGGAGAGGTGTGGGATTCCTTCTTAACCCAAAAAGTTGATCAAATTGTATGTTTCGTGGATTTAGGAAGAAAGTCTTGTTTATTTTTATTTATGTAGCGCTTTTTACAATACTGATTGTTTTAACCTTCAAATGGTCTTGGTTTCCTGTTTACACTTCTGGGCTTCGGGGTCTATACACCCCAACAATTGATTGAGTAATTATATAAAAAACTATACATTTTTAATCATGCAAATAATATATCATTTATTTTTCTGTTTACTTCTCATCTATTCATTAATGCTGTGTTTTTGGAGATATAAAGTACCACACAATTCCTCAACTACACCATTATTACACAGCATATGAAATATTATTTTTTTATCATACATTGCATTTATGCTCTAGTACTAGGCCTCATTTCTGTGTAAAAATTTTCAGATTTATGCCGGATTTTTTTATTTTTGACACATGAAGAATACATATTATTTAGTTTTTTTTTTTTCACATTTCCCATTCATTTCATTGTGGGGTCATTTTGACCCTCGAAGACCAGAAGTGTAAACATTTTTTTTATTATTATTCCTTCAGAACTATCGAATCAAGCCCAGTTTTTTGTGCGAGTATAGATAGATAATGTATAAAAAGTCCACTGAGATGAAGGGAACCTTTTTTTTATTAAGTAAAAGTCGATTGGGATCGTATAGACCCCATGACTTGATTGAGGGCTACAGAGATAACAGGAAAATAATGCGACAAAGTTTGTTTCTAGAAGAAAATAGCGTCACAGTCCAGCTTAAGTAAGTTCAGTGATGTTTCATTTTTGTTGTAAAAAAGTTTATATTCTGGAGGAAACAGTGACATCATCGTCCAGTTCAGTTCTCATATAATGGTGTCACTGCAGGCAGATCAATAATATTGTTGAATATGAAATGAACTGAGACTGTATGAAGCTGTAATGTGCTGATATGTTTGTGTGTCAGCGGCTGGATCACGGCCATCAGTGTGATCAACACCAATAAAGCTGTGTCCGTCTTCATGATGCTGGTCGCTGCGTTCTTCTCTGTCAACGCCATGCTGTCCGTCGTCTTACTCAAAATGGTAAGTTATTTTAGTTTTATTATGGTTTAGGATGGAAACTCTCTCGTTGACTGACTCTGCCGTGTGTTTTCAGGTGCACTCCATGTACAGACACACGGGCGCGAGCTTCCAGAAGGCCCAGGACGAGTTCTCTCAAGGTGTCGTCACGAACCGAAACTTCCAGTCCGCCGCCGCCACCGCCGCCGCTTCAGCCTTCCAGTAACATCGTTCATTCAAGGACGAACCGTGTCCGAGGCTTCTCGACACGCTCATTTGGTTTACTGAAAACACGTTTGGGTGAAAGTTACCTGGCTGTTGATCGTATAATGAAGGCAATGTATACAGGGTTTCATGCAAAAGGTACAATAAAGGAGTAGTTCACTTTTAGAAAACTTTTCCTGATGATTTCCTCACCCCCATGTCATCCAAGATGTCCATGTCTTTCTTTCTTCGGTCGAAAAGAAATTAAGGTTTTTGATGAAAACATTCCAGGATTTTCTCCATATAATGGACTTCAATGGGAACCAAATGAGAGTTTCAGTGCAAACTGTTCAAAGGGCTTTAAACGACTCCAGACGATGAATAAGGGTCTTATCAAGCGAAACGATTTATCAAAATGAACGAATGTCGAACTCATTTATCAAGATGAATTAATCTTTTTTCGTGTCATTTGGTTCATGCAACGAACAAAATGAACGAGTTGACTTGAGAAAAGATTTGTTCATTTTGATGAACGAGAGTCACGAACGCAAATCACAAAACAGAGCAAGACGAGCTTATAAAACTTAAACTTTGTTATTTATTTATTAAATGAGCGATCGTTTCACTTGATAAGACCCTTATTCATCGTCTGGAATCGTTTAAAGCCCTTTGAACAGTTTGCACTGAAACTCTCATTTAGACCTTGAACTGTTTGGTTCCCATTGAAGTCCATTATATGGAGAAAATCCTGGAATGTTTTCATCAAAAACCTTAATTTCTTTTCAACTGAAGAAAGAAACATCTTGGATGACATGGGGGTGAGTAAATTATCAGCAAAAGTTTTTCTTAGAAGTGAAGTTAAAGTGTTTCAAACGGCACTATTTACTTTGAATTTTATGTGATGTTACAACATCGTTATAATAGTCAATCCATGTTTCCAAATGACACTTTCCATTGCTATATATGTATTTAGATATCTCTCATATTGTTGTATGTTGAACAATCTTTGATTTAGTCCAGATAAATGTATTAAATGTCAGCTGGTTTTACAATATTCGAGCAATTTATCGTTATTCTGCGTATCTGTTTGTTACATTCTTAAACTGAAGTGATGATTTTGCAGTGTTCTTAATTACGAACAAAATATGTATATATTTATAAATGAATCGATTTTATTTTACTGTGGTTCAATTGGGTGGACATCTGTTTTATGAGTTATTGTTGAATAAACTTATTCAGATTATGTTGTTCATTGCTGTTTCTATATACAGTATATAATAAATTATAGTTAGCCTATATTATAAAGTGGGGTCTAAGCTTATTTTGATAAACGTACAATGTAACTTTAATATTATGTAAAATGTTTTTACATTGAGTGCTGTTTGAATTTATGTTGAAACAATATTTAATCTAAATATTTTGAAGTCGAGCATCAGTAAAAGTGAAATGTCTGAAGAAGAAAATAAAGCATTTAACTGACTCAAGAAAGAGCTGAAATATCAATATAGTCATGCAAGTACATTTTGTTTTATTTTTAAATTGTCTTGAAAGATTCTTTTATGAGTAATTATGACAAATTATATATCGTTGGAAAGGTCTATGACTTCTAAATAGATATTCTACCCCTGTTGTGTGTTACAAATTATGTAGGAAGAGTAATTAATGAATTTATGACAAGAGTGCACCTCAAAACTGCATCATAACAGGAGGTCTGACATTTATCACAAAAAGTCGATGCACCCACTTTTAATCATTGAAACTTCTGTTTTTATGCTAAAAGTTCAAAATAAAACATAATCTAGTATTTTTCAATAAATGCTAAAAAATTATAGTATAACATTATCCTCTAAAAAAATATAATATATATAATCCTCTAAAATATAATATTATTTTTATCAACTTTTATTTAATTATTTCACATATTTTAGTAGCTATCATAAATTAGGTATCATTTGAAAGCTTACAAACTCAGAATTCATCCTGTGAAAACCGTTTTATAATTGAACGTTGCGTTACCATAGAAACGGTACTTATTTTATCAGGCTCCTCCCCTTTTGGGCATCATTAAATTTCAGAATTTATGATCAAAACCTTTTCTAATCTTGACTAAACACATATTGACAGAAAGGTCTGAGTCTCCAAATTTTGTGACTTAATACAATTTTTGTGTATTAATTTGTTAAAGGCAGAATTTATACAACTAAATTAAATGGAATTCAATGGCACCCGGTGGCTATTTTTGGTACTACGCCTAAACAAAATCTCATGGGAACTGCAATTTGTAACTTGTAATTTTTTAACTTGGTTAGATTTATGGCTTTGATTTTATAGTAGTAAAAAATAAGTATATTTGATTTACTGTAAATTTAAACTTCCATTACTGTTTTATACTTTGATTTTTCAAGTGTTTTCACTTCAGCAATAAACTGTTGAGTGTTTTCTTTAAAACAAGACCAAACTATTTTCCAAACTATTATTAATTATGTTTAATTTTATAGTTGTTACCATAGAATACATGTGACAACAACACAATAAAATAAAGTGTAACTAATAAATGTAAATAAAAAAGTAGGCTTTGTTAGCTTTCTCACGGCAACAGAGATATTCATCCTATTATAGGACTTTTTTTTTATTAATTAATTTTATTTACAAAATAGGATAGCATACAACAACAGTATTCCAGCAGTGGTTTCGTTTCTGACGATCATATGATCACGTTGTTTCCACTTGTGACGTCGTTCCAAAACAGCCAATCATATTACGGTCTGAAAATATTGTCGAAAAGCCAGCCAATCAGAGCGTTCTTAGGTCGGAGTGTGGAACGAAGTGTTGCTCTCAACAGAAACACAAAGTTTACACCTGTAACAAAATGTCTGGAAGCAAAATAATAAACGTGAGCGTGCGCGACGTGAGATTCCCGACTTCACTAGAACAACATGGATCGGATGCAATGGTTTGTTTTCTCTGGTTTTTATATTACGCACCAACAACAATGAATGCATTGCTGTTATGAATGTGATTGATTCGCAGCACACCGATCCGGATTACTCCGTGGCGTATGTTGTTCTTGAGACGGACACGGAACTGAAGGGTTATGGCTTGACTTTTACTGTGGGAAGAGGGACGGAAATCGGTGAGCTTCACAAATATAGCAATTATACAAATACTGTATGTCATATGACCATGGCGTGCGAGTGCAATGTCTTATTCAATAACGACACGAGCCTGACACCCTCTGGAGAAAACGGTCATCAAGTAAAACTCCTTCACAATCGAATGAACGTGTATATTATGAATGAACAACTGTAAACATGAACGAAACCAGCTGTCTTTGCAGTTTATCTTGATTTTTCATTCAAAATTCGTTGATTTATAACATGGACTCCTTCAAGTAACTAGCATTTTAAACCCATGCCTGCCTCTACTAGAAGCTTTAACTATGGACAATAATCCAAAGTACACCTCAAAATCAACACAAAAATGGTTCACTGACCAGAGAATGAATATTTAGCATTTGCGAACACTTTGATTAAAGTCCCCCTCAAAAGCGACTTAAAGGGATACTCCACCGCTTTTTCATATTAAACTACGTGTGGTGTGATTCAAAACTTTTGCTGATAATTTACTCACCCCCATGTCATCCAAGATGTCCATGTCTTTCTTTCTTCAGTCGAAAAGAAATTGAGGTTTTTGATGAAAACATTCCAGCATTTTTCTCCATATAATGCACTTCCGAAAATTAACAAATCTTTTTCCCAGTCAATTCGTTCATTTCGTTCGTTGAATGAACCAAATGACTCGGAAAAAAATTCGTTAATTTTGATAAACGAGTCCGAACAGGAGAGTCACGAACGCGCATCACAGAACAGAGCTATTGACGACAATGTTGTCAAAACGATCCCGTTCACAGAACCACGAAAATGACTAAAAATGCCGTATTCTGTTGCCAGGCCAGTAGATGGCGAAGTCACTTTGTAAAGAAAAGCTACGCAACTATAGACTGAACCCTAGATTGAATGCGCATGATGCCACCGTTTTCACAAATTCATGTTTTTGTAGTTTACAAGGAGACGATAACGGTATCGTTCTCAAAAGCATGTGTTTTGAAACCCTAAAAGTTTGCATTTTCAGGCCCGCAAAATGGCCAAAACGCATAAAGTTTTCAGTTTTTAGTTAAAAACGGTGTGTGAAAACGGCCTCTAAAAGATCTAAACTAAAAATGTAAAAATTTGTATGCATTTTGGCAGTTAATTTACACAACGGCATTTTGCACACTTTTGATAACGATAACGTTATCATTCCCGTGTACAATTACAAAAACGCGAATTTGTGAAAATGGTGACATCATGCGCATGCGTATTATCTTTTCAGTCTATAGGCATGTGTGTTTCTGTACAAAGTCACATCGCCATCTACTGGCCTGGCAGCAGAACACAGCGTTTTGTGCCGTTTTCGCGGATCCGTGTGAATGGGGATCGTATTGACAACGTTGTCGTCTGGATGAGAAAAACACAAAGGAAACTTTCCCATTTTTCAACATTGTTGTAGTTTAAACGTACCCTTAGATATGTTACCTTGGTTGCGCAAAGAATTAAATGAAGTGCAAAAAATTGGGAAACACATTTCAGATAACAAAATTTTTTTATGATAAGAATATTTGACTAACTATTTTACCAAAGGTTAATATTTTGAATGATAGACCTGTTTTGATAATATTTACTAATATTAGTGCCCCAATAATAATAATGTCTGCATGTATGTGTCCACGCTATCGCTATTTTCACTAGTAACGAGTAACGCATTACTTTTAAATTTACAACAAATTACGAGTACTTTTACTTTCCCCAACAATGCTGTTCAGTTTATCAGTACCATACTTGTATTTAAGTATTCTCGGCTAAAACGGTGACATTGTGATGATGTAACCAGACCGAACAACGTTGATTTTGAGTTCAGTGTGTTTTATATTATTGCTAACAATAAATAAGCTGTTGTTTTGGCTTAAATGTCTCACTTTTTGGATTCCCATTAGTATCCCTCAGTTCCAAATTATGATAGAAATTCCCATTTTAGGCCTAGTTTACACTAATCTAGATCAGTGTGTGTGTGTGTAGTCGTATGTGCAGTTAAAGCCCTATCTACGTTGGTGTTGGGAAAGACTTTGGAGGAGATCACGGGTGACTTCAGAGGCTTCTACAGACTCCTGAGCAGTGATGGTCAGATGAGATGGGTGAGTATCAGGTGTGTTTCTGTCCGCTGCAGACTTCTTCATGTTCAGCTGAATCAACAGATGATCTCACTGATAGATCGGACCAGAAAAAGGAGTTATCCAGCTGGCGACGGCAGCCATTCTGAACGCCGTCTGGGATTTATGGGCACGAGTGGAGGGAAAGGTGAGCAACAACATCGATTCTTTTACATGTTGTCAATTTGCACAGATGTCGTGACAATTCATGAATACAGAATATCATTAAAGTTCAGAATTATATGTTTTGCAGCCCTTGTGGAAGCTGCTCGCTGACATGGTGAGGACTCGATTTTTATGATCGCAATTAAGATGCTAAACAAAGGAAAGTATGCAATATAGAAACTGTATTTCCATATTGTTAAATGTTTTGCTCAATAACCGGAGTTAATCCGGTTATTGAGCAAAATGTAAGACAAGACCTGATTTTTGTAGATTCGATTGTGATTCTAACTTTTCCATGAAAGATTATTATTATGGGTCAAAAAATATAGAAATTAGGGCTGTCAAACGATTAATCGCGATTAATCGCATCCAAAATAAAAGTTTGTGTTTACATAATATATGTGGGTGCACTGTGTATAATTATTTTGTATATATATATAAATATACACACATGCATGTATATTTAAGAAAGAAAATATTATTTATATAAAATATTTATATTTTTATATAATATAAATTATATATAAATCTATATACATGAAAATATTTCTTAAATATACACAAGCATGTGTGTGTATTTATATATATAAAATAATTATACACAGTGCACCCACATATATTATGTAAACACAAACTTTTATTTTGGATGCGATTAATCGTATGACAGCCCTAATACAGTAGAAATGGATGAATTGTGCACAACAAGAAAAAATAAATAGAGCCAATTTAGATTTTTATGCTCACCGTGAAGAAAGAAACTCTTGTTGATGTGCTTTATAGACGTGTTGAAGATTCAGCATTATGAGTATGTTTATGAATCCTCTGCCTAGGATCCTGTGAAGCTGATCAGCTGTATTGATTTCCGATATATCACTGATGCACTGACGGAGCAGGAAGCTTTAGGTGACGTCATTTAATCAGATATTCTTCATATTATGAATTACTTCTTATACTCCATAATAATACGTCTTTTCTCTTTCTTTTAGAAATTTTGGAAAAAGCCAAAACGGGAAAGAAAACTAGGGGTGAGATCAGTTCATAAACGCTATAAACTGTTTTAACTAGAGCCCGACCGATAAAGGATTTTGAAGGCCGATACCGATACAAATATTTTTGGGTTTTAAAATCCGATATTCCGATATATCGGCCGATATTTTATTTATTTATTTGAAACTGGACATGATAGTCATAAATTTTGTCATGCTTATTTGAGTTAAGAGAACTAATGAGGATGTTCTTTTAATTGTTATTCAAGCAATGTATGTATCGTGACCAACTCAACGAGTGTTGCCAACAGGAACGGTGTAGAGTGCCCTCTGGTGGACAAACTATACAACTCCAACACTCATGACATGGTTCAAGCGTGTTTCGTCCGTTTTTATTTTATTTTTTAAATATTAATTTATCGGCCATTATAACTGCCGATACCGATAGTTTGGAAAATGCCTAATATCGGCCGATAATATCGGTCTGCCGATATATCGGTCCGGCTCTAGTTTTAACATATTTATTTATCATTTTATAATTTTTCATATTTGATCAAATCACATACATGCTCTGCTAAATCTTTGGGGTCAGAATGAGTTTTGTTTTTGAAAAATTTTTTGGAAAGAGTTTTACCTTGTAAAGGGCCGTACACATCGGGACGAATATTGGCGCGCGTTATTCGCCAGCGTTTTTCAACATGTTATTTGTGTTCACACCTAAGCAAATTTCTCTGACGATGAGTCGAGTGAACATGCAAATTCATTCCCTGACATTAGATGGCGCTTAATGTAAAGCAGAAATAGTCCTATTTTGAAGTCGCAGTTGCGTTTGTCACATGCGTTTGACGCGTTTGACGCAACTCTACATTCATCTTGCCTTGCATCTTCGTCATTTTATTTCTTCCCGGCAGTGTAGATGCAACTTGGCGTATATCTTCTTCGCCGTTACGTATGTGTGGTTGGCAAGGTCGTTTTGTGTTTGAGCGCCCCCAAGTTGTGTTTTACTGTAACTTCAGAAGCTCCAAACACGTGAGCAAAAGCAGCAATCTCATTGGTCGGATAGTTTTTGACGAGGCGCGTCAAACCAAAAAAACATCTAAAAAAAATTTTTTTTTTTTTTTTTAAATGACGCTTTTACCTGTGCTGTTTTTCGCATCCGTGTGCACTAGAGCCAGACCGATATATCGGCCGGCCGATATTATCAGCCGATATTAGGAATTTTCCATAATATCGGTATCGGCAGTTATAATGGCCGATAAATTAATATTTAAAAAATAAAATAAAAACGGACGAAACACGCTTCAATCATCTCTCCTTGGCCTGTTGTATTGAAAATGTATGTTTTACAATTTGCAGTATGATGTTATCTATTGCTTGATTTGATGTGACCTCTGACCCCTGCAGAGGAGCAGATGTTAAGGGAAGGCTATCCCGCTTACACCACTTCATGTGCTTGGCTGGGCTACACTGACCAGCAACTTACCCAGGTACGCCTGTTCTTTGGCTGTTCGCTTTCTGTTATCATCATCATATTGTGATCTTAACAAATATCATTTGCTTTGAATAGCTCTGCTCTGAAGCTCTTGCCCAAGGATGGACTAAATTTAAAGTGAAGGTTGGAGCCGATTTGCAGGACGACATCCGTAGATGCAGCCTTATCCGAAAGTTGATTGGACCAGACAACACCCTGGTGATTCTCAGTCAAATGTGTATATAACAGTAGATAGATATTTCAGCCTGATCTGAATTAGCTTAAAGGGGTAGATCACACAGAAATGAAAATTGGCCCATGATTTACTCACTCTCAAGCCATCCTAGGTGTATATGACTTTCTTTTTTCAGACGAACTCAATCTGAGTTAAATTAATAAATGTCCTGACTCTTCCAAGCTTCATAAGGGCAGTGAATGGAGCATAGATGCTCTTTAATGATGGATAGATTCACTTTTATCATGGATAGATGCATTTTTATGAGGGATAGATGCACTTTTATGATGGATAGATGCACTTTTATGATGGATCGATGCACTTTTATGATGGATAGATGTACTTTTATGATGGATAGATGCACTTTTATGATGGATAGATGCACTTTTATGATGGATAGATGCACTTTTATGATGGATAGATGTACTTTTATGATGGATAGATGCACTTTTATGATGGATAGATGCACTTTTATGATGGATAGATGCACTTTTATGATGAATAGATGTACTTTTATGATGGATAGATGCACTTTTATCATGGATAGATGCACTTTTATCATGGATCGATGCACTTTTATCATGGATAGATGCACGCTTATGATGGATAGATGCACTTTTATGATGGATAGATGCACTTTTATGATGGATAGATGTACTTTTATGATGGATAGATGCACTTTTATCATGGATAGATGCACTTTTATGATGAATAGATGTACTTTTATGATGGATAGATGCACTTTTATCATGGATCGATGCACTTTTATCATGGATAGATGCACGCTTATGATAGATAGATGCACTTTTATGATGGATAGATGCACTTGTATGATGGATAGATGCATTTTATCATGGATAGATGCACTTTTATGATGGATAGATGCACTTTTATCATGGATAGATGCATTTTATCATGGATAGATGCACTTTTATGACGGATAGATGCATTTTATCATGGATAGATGCATTTTTATCATGGATAGATGCACTTTTATGATGGATAGATGCACTTTTATCATGGATAGATGCATTTTATCATGGATAGAGGCATTTTTATGATGGATAGATGCACTTTTATCATGGATAGATGCATTTTATCATGGATAGACACACTTTTATGATGGATAGATGCCTTTGTATGATGGATAGATGCACTTTTATGATGGATTTTTAAATATAACTCTGATTGTATTCGTCTGAAAGAAGAATATCATATACACCTAGGCTTATTTGAGGGCGAGTAAATTCATCTTTGGGCGAACTAACCCTTTAAGTTGAATGTTAAGTTGGTCCAGACTATGAACAGAAGGCTGTGTTTGGTTGGGGTGTTTAATGACCTCTTCTTTGTCAGATGATTGATGCCAACCAACGGTGGGATGTTAACGAAGCGGTTAATTGGGTAACCAAGCTTTCAGAGTTTCACCCCCTGTGGATTGAGGAGCCCACGTGTCCAGATGATATTCTAGGTCATGCTTCTATCTCGAAGGTAAACTGGTTCACTGTGTCCATTATTAGACCGTGTTAGTCAGGTTTTGAGGGTTTTTGTCTTGTTTTTAGGCACTTGCACCCTTCGGTATTGGAGTGGCCTCTGGAGAGCAGGTGAGAGTATATTTATTGGGTATAAAAGCCCGTTCACTCTAAGAATGGTAACTATAATAATGATAATAACTCTCATTTAGTTTATTCTATGTCGTCTGCCGCTTTAAATACGTGAGCTCTTAAAGCAGTTTGGATTCTGATTGGCTGTTAATGTTTTTATTGCTCATCAGCTGGAAAAAAACGTCTTCAACGATACTGTTCCTTTGGGCCGTTATCGTTCTAGTGTTGGTGTGACTCTGCTATTCTTTATATTTAGAATCATTTTCAGAACTATATTTATCGTTATCATTATAGATAGTTCACCCAAAAATGTAAATTCTGTCATTAATTGCTCTCCCTCATGTCGTTCCAAATCCGTAAGACTTTTGTTCATATTCAGAACACAAATGAAGATATTTTTGATAAAATCTGAGCGATTTCAGTCCGTCCATTGACAGTATAAGCAACTACCACGTTTACACATCAAATGATCATAAAACGAATCATATGAATGTGATCATATGAACAGATTGAATTTAGGCACATATATATCAATGTTCATTGATCAGTGAACATAAATAGAAGCCGAACCACCACTAAACCGCTCAATTCAAATTGATTCATATGGACTCTTTTTGATGTGTCAAAGTTGAATATTCAGTAACTTTTATTGAAATCTGTTTTTTTTTTTTTTAATCTTGTCATTTCAAATGGATATTTCATCATTTAATCACCAAAACTATTTAAGGACATCCATTATCGGATTATTTTAAAGTCTCTCCTTTTGTGTTGCATAGATGAAAGTCAGTTATCTCTTTAAGTTAATTTTGAGATTGCATACTATATATGCGTGTGCTTGTTTGCAGTGCCATAACCGAGTGATGTTCAAGCAGTTTCTCCAGGCCTCGGCTCTACAGTTTGTTCAGATTGACAGCTGTAGGGTGGGCAGTGTCAATGAAAACCTGGCCATCATACTCATGGCTGCTAAGTTTAATGGTACATCGAATGTTAATATTATCCACACGCGTCTCATTTGCTTGTCTGTGAAATCCAGGAGTGTATGTGAAGAGTTCAGATGCAAAAGCCTCTAAATGCCATTTGAAATTTTCTTCTTTAATGACGATTTTTATCAAACTTGTATATTTAAGTTCAGTGATTTCACTTAAATGGCAATGATAATTACCTATTAATTGTTATTTAAGTGAAATTACTGAACTTAAATATACAAGTTTGATAAAAATCGTCATTAAAGAAGAAAATTTCAAATGGCATTTAGAGGCTTTTGCATCTGAACTCTTCATGTGTTGTTCTTGTTTGCAGTTCCCGTGTGTCCTCACGCCGGGGGTGTGGGACTGTGCGAGCTCGTTCAACACCTCATTCTGTTCGACTACATTTCTGTGTCTGCTAGTTTAAGCAACAGGTGTGTGTATTGAACACGTATGTGTGTTTTCCCTAATGCTTTGAAGCCTTGATGCTTACTGAAAGAAATAGTTCATCCAAAACTGATGTTGTCATTTACACACCATCATCATATTATAATTATTAATAATTTGTTACGTCTTTAAAAGCAAAAGTTGTATTTGTTAACATTAGTTAATGCACTGTAAAACTAACCTTTTTTTTAATTATTAACTAACATTAAGATTAATTATGTTGTATACAAATGCATTGCTCACAGTTAGATCATGTTTGTTGATGCATTGACAAATGAGATCTTATTGTAAGAGATTTTCTGTCTATAAAACAAAAATCAATGGATACGTTGAGCTCAAAAGGGCACCATAACAGTAACTGTATTCCACGTCCTATTGCTGGTAATAAGTGTTATTAATATTAATAATAAACTATGAATACCTGTAATAGCCAGGTAAAACTGTTCAAAATGGACTAGTTGGTGGGTTGTGACTAAACTAGTCTTCAGAAAGCTGCATGTGATTAGGCTAATAGGCTTTGGCTTTGATTTCACCTCATCTCAATCTGATTTTACTTTATATATATAAATATATTTTGTTTATATGTTTATTTATGTATATATAATTTATAAAATGGTTAGTTCCAATCCTTGATTCTGATTGGTCAATAGTTGTGCTTTAAGACATGATAAAACACGGCTATGACCGCTTTACCCAACGGTTCTCTGAGTCTGATTCAACGAACAAAGCGAACGAATTGACTCTGTTTATTTTGATGAACGAGTTCGAACAGGAGAGCCACAAACGCGCATCACAGAACAGAGTGAGCATTTGAGCTTATAAAACTTCAACTTTTCTATTTATTTTTTAAACAAGCGATCGTTTCGCTTGATAAGACCCTTATTTATCGTCTCTCATTTGGACTTTGAACCGTTTGGACCCCAATGAAGTCCATTATATGGAGAAAAAATGCTGCTCACTTCACTAAGAGTTGATAACTCACTAACCACCATCCCTTGCTAAACTGCAACATCCTAGACTTCAAAATATTGGTCGAAATCATGTTGATATATTAAAAATAAGGGCAAACAGCTAATTGTGTTTAGTGGAAGTTCAATGAAGTGAATATTTTCAAGTGAAAAACTAAGTAATGAACTGATTGAGCCATTGAGTTTTTGCTTTGTATGTATTGCAGGATGTGTGAGTATGTGGATCATCTGCATGAACACTTCAGAAGCCCCACCGTCATCAGAAATGCCCACTACATGCCACCAGTGGTGAGTTAAAGAAGAAAACTCGCACAGCTAGGGATATCTTATGCTATCGTCTTTAAAATCACATTAAAATGCACACAGAGGAACAGGTGAGCAAAATGCCGGCACTATAAATGAAAATCTCAGTCTGAATCACTTTTACTATGCCACAGTTACACACATTTCTCCCTGAAACAGTGTGTGTGTGTGTGTGTGTGTGTAGAGCTAGTTTATATTGATCTGTGTCTGTGGTTTTTGCTGTGAAGCCTCTTTGAAATAGCTTTCTGAACTGATATCTGGAAATACTTTAGCCATGCAGTTATAGAAAAATAAGCCAGCAAAGCAGAATGAAATGAGACAAGTCAAATGTAATTAATATTAGTAATGTAAAAATACTTATAATGTGATAAAATGATGAGCTCATGATGATAACATACATTTTTGTGTATGTAACTGGCCTATGCTATTACATTTATACATTATGAACTTTCATTATGAATGACTACTGTATAACTGCACAGAAGATAAATGTAATAAAATATAATCTTCATAGTATCATAATTTTAAATGAAAATATTTATTCTTAACCGTCAGTAAAATTACAATGCAAAAACAATAATGAATGGTAACACTTGTTATATATGTCACATGCAGTAATAACTAGGGATGGGCAATGATTAATCGCGATTAATCGCATCCAAAATAAAAGTTTGTGTTTATGTCATATATGTGTGTGTGGTGTGTATAATTATTTTGTATATATGCATGTATATATTTAAGAAATATTTGCATGTATATACTTTATATATATTTATACGTAATTAATATTATGTATAAATATAAATATTTGATATATTAAGAACACATTTTTCTTAAATTTATGCATGCATGTGTTAGTATTTATATATACAAAATAATTATACACACCACACACATATATTACATAAACACAAACTTTTATTTTGGATGCGATTAATCGCGATTAATCATTGCCCATCCCTAGTAATAACAGTAAATTATGCATAATTACATGCAACTAACCCTCAAATTAATATTACTCGCTACTTAAATGTATGATTACACTCTAACAAGGGGACCTTAAAATAAAGTGTAACCTAATAAATAAAATATTGAGCTCCATTTGGACAAACTTGTCTAAAATGAAAAGTGGGGGTAAATAATAGCAGAATAAATAAGTGTTTGTACATCTTCAGGATCCTGGATTCTCTTGTGAAATGCTGGAAGAATCCGTGCGAAAGCATCAGTTTCCCGAGGGAGAGGTTTGGAGAGATATTGAGAAGCAGTAAACATCAAAACGTGCTTGAAACCCGGCTAGATTGGCAAACTATGAGATGTAAGGGATCATTTTGGGGATAAATATTCTATTTGAATGTTTTTAAAGGTTATTTGCTTATGTTGCATTCCTAAATGTTGGAAATCGAACGAGTGTGTGTCTACTAGTCTCGAAGTGAAGTGACTAACAATGGGGTTCTTGGGAGAGCGACGATAGGTTTTTGCAGTTAAACGTTGCTATTTTTATGCATTTTCTTAAGATATAAATATGTTTTGTCGTGGGTTCGACTCACAGCCAGCCAATAACAAACGTCATGTGAAGAGAATCGTGTCTGGGAATGCTGCAGATGACTATAGAAAGTCATATAGTATATTTTTGGATGAAAATTTCAACACGTTTCCACCAAATTTGGGTCAAATGTAGACAAACCCAAGTGTTGGGTTAACCCTAAAACTGTATTCTGTACAAATGTGGGCAAAATAGTTTTGATTTATTTTTTTAAAAATACTTCCCTTGATCTGAGCGCTACAAGACTTGGCTATTTTTCCTAAGTTTGCCTCCTGAACACACACAATTTTTTTTTTTTTGACTCAATTCTACAATGTTAAGTCGTGGGTGGAAAAAACAAACTCCTTAATCTTGTATTTGGGTCAAAAATGGGCATAGAAATGAATGGGAAAAACTGTGTGTGTATATATATATATATATATATATAATGAAATATATTTCAAAATAAGATACCAGGTGACAAAGTCACATCATCTTTAGGTTTTAGCTCTAAGAACTTATTGGAATGATATTTTAATGTAGTTAAAAAAATTAAAATAATAAAACATAAAAATAAGCATAATTTACATAGAAAATATGGTACTTTTCGAAGTGAATAAATTCATAAATACCCCCAAAATAGAAAAAAACACTATAAATGGATAGACAAAACTTTTTCGAAGACAGTGATATAACATTTATAATAAATAAAAATTAAGATCACACCTGAGTCCTCTGTGCCCACATTTGTCCAAAATTACAGAATTAAGGGCTATAAAGTGAATACAGTTTGAGCGCTACTAATGTAATTACAAAATGTACAGTTGAAAGTGAAAGTTGAAGTTGGGATACAATTCTAAATTACATTTTTTAACCCAACATTTGGGTTAAAACAACCCAGGATTGTTAGTGTAAGATAATATGTAATTTAGATACTTCTAATGATTTCCCACTGACTTGTAGATTCCCTGTTTAACCCTAAACTTGTGCTCGAAATGATTACAATATGAGTATATTACAATATAAAAATGATATTTTTGAGTTGATCCAAATGAAAATCAATGCATACTTTGATTTAATATTGCTTTTATTTTCTTTTAAATCATATACTTGTAGCTCATTTTTACATACTTTCTCCATTAAAATGTCATGAGCAAGCAATTGATTTTCACGAGTATCTATTATTCTCCATCAGGAGGCGCTGTTTCTCTTTCCATTAAAGTAATATGGAGATCAATGTTTCTATTGAAGACTGAAGGGCATTAGACGCGAGATGCATGAACTCTTTACAGGCTTTAATGATGAAGAATCAAAGCTTTGTCCTCACACTGACCTCTTTGTTTCAATGAGAGAACGGAATCACATCCAAGAATTTATAATTACTATAGGCTATTTACAGACGTCCATCAAATCCGGCAGACTGAAGAGGTTTTAGTCGAAAAGCAAACACAGCATTGACACTGAATGTTTCCAGCCGTCAGTTGGAGTGAAATAATCGTTCAATTTCATTTATTCCGACCGCTATGAGAATCACTGTCATAAAATATATAATCTGTTTAAAGTAATGGGTTTCGTTGTAGACGTGATGAAAGTTCACATCAGTGGAAGTCACGTGACCTTTAAAGGAATGGTCCTAAAATTAGAGGAAATGCTGTATTACAGACGCTTAATATGAGTTCATTTTAGACTAATAATTGAAGGAATTTCTCCTTTTTAATCTTTAGAATTAAGTTTTTAGACATAATTTGCTCCATTTACATCAAACTTTTCTTTTAACCCCTTAACCGTCCGTCACGTCCCACTGTGGGACGCTTGCCATTATATTTTTAAAACAATAATATCTTAGAAAAGACCTGAAGTAATATTCACAAACGATATATCATTTGAAAGCTTACAATCTCTACTTTCCATATTTGGAATATATAATAAATGACACAGGAGCCGTAATTTATTAATTTGCAACAAGAATATTTTCATACTCCCAAGGCGTGTTTAGACTTTTATTCTGAAAAGTGACGAACATGGAAAAAAATGTAGAAACCTCAGTTTGTTTTCATGCCAAGGTTCAAAAGATTGCATCCATTCAGTTATTTTAGAAAAAAAAAGGTCTGAAAATGTTTTAAATATGACGAAAAAAAATAATAAAGTCACTATTTGTGATGTGGCAAGCTATAACACGCATGCATGTTCTTTGTATGTGTTTCTAAGAGGTTGAATTCATATCAAAATCTGCCAAACTTCTCATATTACTTCTGAATAGGATCTCTACTTCATAAATTGTATGAAAATTGGGTAAATAATAGTTCATATCACTCAAAACACTTAGCCTATGGAAATGGAGGCGCCCTTATATGGGCTGTAATGGAGTCTGGTTGTGCCCTAGTGGAAGCGTTCGGTACTGCGGCCAAACAACATCTCACTGAAAGCTCATTTATTTGAGATATCAACCTAAAATTTAAAACACAACTTGTTCAGATTTTTCATTTTGATTTTTCTGCAGTTTTAGAGTAGCCCACGTCAGAATCCAGAGTTTTGAGAAGAATGGAGAATCTTAATTTTTCACCCCGAAATAAAAAAAACCAAAGGGGTACCCCTGTCGTTTTTTTTTTTTTGGGTCGAAATTTTGAGTTTCTCTGATCTTCTTGAAACTCTGGATTCTGATAGAGGGCCATGAGACTTAGACCTGAGTGCAAAAATGGAGGCTCTAGACCCTTTCAGAGCTGAGATATCGAAACTCAAAAATTCAACCCGAAAAAAAAAAACGACAGTGGTACCCCTTACGTTTTTTTTTTTTTCGGGCAAGAAATTAAGGTTCTCTAATCTTCTCAAAACTCTGGATTCTGATAGAGGGCCATGAGACTTAGACCTGAGTGCAAAAATAGAGGCTCTAGACCCTTCCAGAGCTGAGATATCGAAACTCAAAAATTCGACCCCCAAAAAAACGACAGTGGTACCCCTTTCGTGTTTTTTTTTTACGGGCGAAAACTTAAATTTCTCCAATCTTCTCAAAACTCTGGATTCTGATAGAGGGTCACGAGATTTAAACCTGAGTGCAAAAATGGAGGCTCTAGACCCTTCCAGAGCTGAGATATTGAGATCCCATGTAGCATTTATGCCATTATAAATATGTCAATTTCTCAGCTCTGGAAGGGTCTAGAGCCTCCATTTTGGCACTCAGGACTAAGTCTTTATATTTCCTGCTTTATATTTTGGGGTGAAGTGTGACCAGGATCTGGTTTTGAAGAGATTCACACACTGACTGCGGTGTGTGTGTGTGTGTGTGTGTGTGTGCACCTGCTGTCTAGTCTAGTACACAGTAGTGCAGTGCCAGATCAGTGCTGTGTGTAATAAGCCCAGCATTGTTTATGTGGATGAGTCCGTGTTGGCGCTGATTGTGTCGTCTTCACATCCGTTCCTCCACTCCTCCAGCACCTGACTGCCAACACTCACTTCAGTCCCTAATATGAAGACATGTTGTGATGGATCCGTGTCAATATCGGGATTCTGATGACACCTGGTTTGGCCTATAAATCCTTTAACATTCCCAGTTACTTAAGCCTCTAAATGTGTGTGTTGTGTACCGTTATAACCAAACTTCAGGCAGTTTAATGGGATTTATGTAACACGTTGGCCCCCCCTTTTTTTGTAGGGAAAGTGTTGGATATTAATAATGGCATAAATGCTAAGTGGGATCTCCATATCTCAGCTCTGGAAGGGTCTAGAGCCTCCATTTTGGCACTCAGGTCTAAGTTTCATGGGCCTCTATCAGAATCCAGAGTTTCGAGAAGATTGGAGAAACTCAAAAATTCGACCCAAAAAAAAAAACGACAGTGGTACCCCTTTCGCTTTTTTTTTTTTCGGGCGAAAAATTAAATTTCTCCAATCTTCTCAAAACTCTGGATTCTGATAGAGGGCCACGAGACTTAAACCTGAGTGCAAAAATGGAGGCTCTAGACCCTTCCAGAGCTGAGATATCGAAACTCAAAAATTCGACCCGAAAAAAAACAGACAGTGGTACCCCTTACGTTTTTTTTTTTGGGCCGAAAAATTACGCTTCTCCAATCTTCTCAAAACTCCGGATTCTGATAGAGGGCCACGAGACTTAAACCTGAGTGCAAAAATGGAGGCTCTAGACCCTTTCAGAGCTGAGATATCGAAACTCAAAAATTCGACCCGAAAAAAAAAACAGACAGTGGTACCCCTTTCGTATTTTTTTTCGGGCGAAAAATTTAATTTCTCCAATCTTCTCAAAACTCTGGATTCTGATAGAGGGCCATGAGACTTAGACCTGAGTGCAAAAATGGAGGCTCTAGACCCTTCCAGAGCTGAGATTACGAAATTAAAAAATTCGACCCGAAAACAAAACGACAGTGGTACCCCTTACGTTTTTTTTTTTGGGCCGAAAAATTACGCTTCTCCAATCTTCTCAAAACTCCGGATTCTGATAGAGGGCCACGAGACTTAAACCTGAGTGCAAAAATGGAGGCTCTAGACCCTTTCAGAGCTGAGATATCGAAACTCAAAAATTCGACCCGAAAAAAAAAACAGACAGTGGTACCCCTTTCGTATTTTTTTTCGGGCGAAAAATTAAATTTCTCCAATCTTCTCAAAACTCTGGATTCTGATAGAGGGCCATGAGACTTAGACCTGAGTGCAAAAATGGAGGCTCTAGACCCTTTCAGAGCTGAGATATCGAAACTCAAAAATTTGACCCGAAAAAAAAACGACAGTGGTACCCCTTACGTTTTTTTTTTTGGGCAGAAAAATTAAGTTTCTCCAATCTTCTCAAAACTCTGGATTCTGATAGAGGGTCACGAGATTTAAACCTGAGTGCAAAAATGGAGGCTCTAGACCCTTCCAGAGCTGAGATTACGAAACTCAAAAATTCGACCCGAAAAAAAAACGACAGTGGTACCCCTTACGTTTTTTTTTTTTTGGCCGAAAAATTCCGTTTCTCCAATCTTCTCAAAACTCTGGATTCTGATAGAGGGCCACGAGACTTAAACCTGAGTGCAAAAATGGAGGCTCTAGACCCTTCCAGAGCTGAGATATCGAAACTCAAAAATTCGACCCGAAAAAAAAACCGACAGTGGTACCCCTTTCGTATTTTTTTTCGGGCGAAAAATTAAATTTCTCCAATCTTCTCAAAACTCTGGATTCTGATAGAGGGCCATGAGACTTAGACCTGAGTGCAAAAATGGAGGCTCTAGACCCTTTCAGAGCTGAGATATCGAAACTCAAAAATTTGACCCGAAAAAAAAACGACAGTGGTACCCCTTTCGTGTTTTTTTGGGGGCGAAAAATTTAATTTCTCCAATCTTCTCAAAACTCTGGATTCTGATAGAGGGCCATGAGACTTAAACCTGAGTGCAAAAATGGAGGCTCTAGACCCTTCCAAAGCTGAGATATCGAAACTCAAAAATTCGACCCGAAAAAAAACAGACAGTGGTACCCCGTTCGTATTTTTTTTTCGGGCGAAAAATTTAATTTCTCCAATCTTCTCAAAACTCTGGATTCTGATAGAGGGCCATGAGACTTAGACCTGAGTGCAAAAATGGAGGCTCTAGACCCTTCCAGAGCTGAGATTACGAAATTAAAAAATTCGACCCGAAAACAAAACGACAGTGGTACCCCTTACGTTTTTTTTTTTTGGGCCGAAAAATTACGCTTCTCCAATCTTCTCAAAACTCCGGATTCTGATAGAGGGCCATGAGACTTAGACCTGAGTGCAAAAATGGAGGCTCTAGACCCTTTCAGAGCTGAGATATCGAAACTCAAAAATTCGACCCGAAAAAAAAAACAGACAGTGGTACCCCTTTCGTATTTTTTTTCGGGCGAAAAATTTAATTTCTCCAATCTTCTCAAAACTCTGGATTCTGATAGAGGGCCATGAGACTTAGACCTGAGTGCAAAAATGGAGGCTCTAGACCCTTCCAGAGCTGAGATTACGAAATTAAAAAATTCGACCCGAAAACAAAACGACAGTGGTACCCCTTACGTTTTTTTTTTTGGGCCGAAAAATTACGCTTCTCCAATCTTCTCAAAACTCCGGATTCTGATAGAGGGCCACGAGACTTAAACCTGAGTGCAAAAATGGAGGCTCTAGACCCTTTCAGAGCTGAGATATCGAAACTCAAAAATTCGACCCGAAAAAAAAAACAGACAGTGGTACCCCTTTCGTATTTTTTTTCGGGCGAAAAATTAAATTTCTCCAATCTTCTCAAAACTCTGGATTCTGATAGAGGGCCATGAGACTTAGACCTGAGTGCAAAAATGGAGGCTCTAGACCCTTTCAGAGCTGAGATATCGAAACTCAAAAATTTGACCCGAAAAAAAAACGACAGTGGTACCCCTTACGTTTTTTTTTTTGGGCAGAAAAATTAAGTTTCTCCAATCTTCTCAAAACTCTGGATTCTGATAGAGGGTCACGAGATTTAAACCTGAGTGCAAAAATGGAGGCTCTAGACCCTTCCAGAGCTGAGATTACGAAACTCAAAAATTCGACCCGAAAAAAAAACGACAGTGGTACCCCTTACGTTTTTTTTTTTTTGGCCGAAAAATTACGTTTCTCCAATCTTCTCAAAACTCTGGATTCTGATAGAGGGCCACGAGACTTAAACCTGAGTGCAAAAATGGAGGCTCTAGACCCTTCCAGAGCTGAGATATCGAAACTCAAAAATTCGACCCGAAAAAAAAACCGACAGTGGTACCCCTTTCGTATTTTTTTTCGGGCGAAAAATTAAATTTCTCCAATCTTCTCAAAACTCTGGATTCTGATAGAGGGCCATGAGACTTAGACCTGAGTGCAAAAATGGAGGCTCTAGACCCTTTCAGAGCTGAGATATCGAAACTCAAAAATTTGACCCGAAAAAAAAACGACAGTGGTACCCCTTTCGTGTTTTTTTGGGGGCGAAAAATTTAATTTCTCCAATCTTCTCAAAACTCTGGATTCTGATAGAGGGCCATGAGACTTAAACCTGAGTGCAAAAATGGAGGCTCTAGACCCTTCCAAAGCTGAGATATCGAAACTCAAAAATTCGACCCGAAAAAAAACAGACAGTGGTACCCCGTTCGTATTTTTTTTTCGGGCGAAAAATTTAATTTCTCCAATCTTCTCAAAACTCTGGATTCTGATAGAGGGCCATGAGACTTAGACCTGAGTGCAAAAATGGAGGCTCTAGACCCTTCCAGAGCTGAGATTACGAAATTAAAAAATTCGACCCGAAAACAAAACGACAGTGGTACCCCTTACGTTTTTTTTTTTTGGGCCGAAAAATTACGCTTCTCCAATCTTCTCAAAACTCCGGATTCTGATAGAGGGCCATGAGACTTAGACCTGAGTGCAAAAATGGAGGCTCTAGACCCTTTCAGAGCTGAGATATCGAAACTCAAAAATTTGACCCGAAAAAAAAACGACAGTGGTACCCCTTACGTTTTTTTTTTTGGGCAGAAAAATTAAGTTTCTCCAATCTTCTCAAAACTCTGGATTCTGATAGAGGGTCACGAGATTTAAACCTGAGTGCAAAAATGGAGGCTCTAGATCCTTCCAGAGCTGAGAAATTGAGATCCCATGTAGCATTTATGCCATTATAAATATGTCAATTTCTCAGCTCTGGAAGGGTCTAGAGCCTCCATTTTGGCACTCAGGACTAAGTCTTTATATTTCCTGCTTTATATTTTGGGGTGAAGTGTAACCAGGATCTGGTTTTGAAGAGATTCACACACTGACTGCGGTGTGTGTGTGCACCCGCTGTCTGGTCTAGTACACAGTAGTGCAGTGCCAGATCAGTGCTGTGTGTAATTAGCCCAGCATTGTTTATGTGGATGAGTCCGTGTTGGCGCTGATTGTGTCGTCTTCACATCCGTTCCTCCACTCCTCCAGCACCTGACTGCCAACACTCACTTCAGTCCCTAATATGAAGACATGTTGTGATGGATCCGTGCCAATATCGGGATTCTGATGACACCTGGTTTGGCCTATAAATCCTTTAACATTCCCAGTTATTTAAGCCTCTAAATGTGTGTGTTGTGTACCGTTATAACCGATCTTCAGGCAGTTTCATTGGATTTATGTAACACATTGGCCCCCCCTTTTTTTGTAGGGAAAGTGTTGGATATTTATAATGGCATAAATGCTAAGTGGGATCTCCATATCTCAGCTCTGGAAGGGTCTAGAGCCTCCATTTTGGCACTCAGGTCTAAGTCTCATGGGCCTCTATCAGAATCCAGAGTTTCGAGAAGATTGGAGAAACTCAAAAATTCGACCCAAAAAAAAAAACGACAGTGGTACCCCTTTCGGGGTTTTTTTTGGGCGAAAAATTTAATTTCTCCAATCTTCTCAAAACTCTGGATTCTGATAGAGGGCCATGAGACTTAGACCTGAGTGCAAAAATGGAGGCTCTAGACCCTTCCAGAGCTGAGATTACAAAACTCAAAAATTCGACCCGAAAACAAAACGACAGTGGTACCCCTTACGGTTTTTTTTTTGGGCCGAAAAATTAAGTTTCTCCAATCTTCTCAAAACTCTGGATTCTGATAGAGGCCCATGAGACTTAAACCTGAGTGCAAAAATGGAGGCTCTAGACCCTTTCAGAGCTGAGATATCGAAACTAAAAAATTTGACCCGAAAAAAAAAACGACAGTGGTACCCCTTTCGTGTTTTTTTTGGGGCGAAAAATTTAATTTCTCCAATCTTCTCAAAACTCTGGATTCTGATAGAGGGCCATGAGACTTAGACCTGAGTGCAAAAATGGAGGCTCTAGACCCTTACAGAGCTGAGATATCGAAACTCAAAAATTCGACCCGAAAAAAAACGACAGTGGTACCCCTTACGTTTTTTTTTTGGGCCGAAAAATTACGTTTCTCCCATCTTCTCAAAACTCTGGATTCTGATAGAGGGCCACGAGACTTAAACCTGAGTGCAAAAATGGAGGCTCTAGACCCTTCCAGAGCTGAGATATCGAAACTCAAAAATTCGACCCGAAAAAAAAAACGACAGTGGTACCCCTTACGTTTTTTTTTTTGGGCCGAAAAATTAAGTTTCTCCAATCTTCTCAAAACTCTGGATTCTGATAGAGGGCCATGAGACTTAGACCTGAGTGCAAAAATGGAGGCTCTAGACCCTTCCAAAGCTGAGATATCGAAACTCAAAAATTTGACCCGAAAAAAAAACGACAGTGGTACCCCTTACGTTTTTTTTTTGGGCCGAAAAATTACGTTTCTCCAATCTTCTCAAAACTCTGGATTCTGATAGAGGCCCATGAGACTTAAACCTGAGTGCAAAAATGGAGGCTCTAGACCCTTTCAGAGCTGAGATATCGAAACTCAAAAATTTGACCCGAAAAAAAAACGACAGTGGTACCCCTTTCGTGTTTTTTTGGGGCGAAAAATTTAATTTTTCCAATCTTCTCAAAACTCTGGATTCTGATAGAGGGCCATGAGACTTAAACCTGAGTGCAAAAATGGAGGCTCTAGACCCTTCCAGAGCTGAGATATCGAAACTCCAAAATTCGACCCGAAAAAGAACCGACAGTGGTACCCCTTACGGTTTTTTTTTTGGGCCGAAAAATTCCGTTTCTCCAATCTTCTCAAAACTCTGGATTCTGATAGAGGGCCACGAGACTTAAACCTGATTGCAAAAATGGAGGCTCTAGACCCTTCCAGAGCTGAGATATCGAAACTCAAAAATTTGACCCGAAAAAAAACCCACAGTGATACCCCTTACGTTTTTTTTTTTGGGCCGAAAAATTAAGTTTCTCCAATCTTCTCAAAACTCTGGATTCTGATAGAGGGCCACGAGACTTGAACCTGAGTGCAAAAATGGAGGCTCTAGACCCTTCCAGAGCTGAGATATCGAAACTCAAAAATTCGACCCGAAAAAAAAAACGACAGTGGTACCCCTTACGGTTTTTTTTTTTGGGCCGAAAAATTACGTTTCTCCAATCTTCTCAAAACTCTGGATTCTGATAGAGGGCCACGAGATTTAAACCTGAGTGCAAAAATGGAGGCTCTAGACCCTTCCAGAGCTGAGATATCGAAACTCAAAAATTCGACCCGAAAAAAAAACCGACAGTTGTACCCCTTACGTTTTTTTTTTTGGGCAGAAAAATTAAGTTTCTCCAATCTTCTCAAAACTCTGGATTCTGATAGAGGGCCATGAGACTTAGACCTGAGTGCAAAAATGGAGGCTCTAGACCCTTCCAAAGCTGAGATATCGAAACTCAAAAATTTGACCCGAAAAAAAAAACAGACAGTGGTACCCCTTTCGTATTTTTTTTTCGGGCGAAAAATTAAATTTCTCCAATCTTCTCAAAACTCTGGATTCTGATAGAGGGCCATGAGACTTAGACCTGAGTGCAAAAATGGAGGCTCTAGACCCTTCCAGAGCTGAGATTACAAAACTCAAAAATTCGACCCGAAAACAAAACGACAGTGGTACCCCTTACGGTTTTTTTTTTTGGGTCGAAAAATTACATTTCTCCAATCTTCTCAAAACTCTGGATTCTGATAGAGGGCCACGAGACTTAAACCTGAGTGCAAAAATGGAGGCTCTAGACCCTTCCAGAGCTGAGATATCGAAACTTAAAAATTCGACCCGAAAAAAAAACGACAGTGGTACCCCTTTCGTATTTTTTTTTGGGTCGAAAAATTACGTTTCTCCAATCTTCTCAAAACTCTGGATTCTGATAGAGGGCCAAGAGACTTAAACCTGAGTGCAAAAATGGAGGCTCTAGACCCTTCCAGAGCTGAGATATCGAAACTCAAAAATTCGACCCGAACAAAAAACGACAGTGGTACCCCTTACGTTTTTTTTTTGGGCCGAAAAATTAAGTTTCTCCAATCTTCTCAAAACTCTGGATTCTGATAGAGGGCCATGAGACTTAGACCTGAGTGCAAAAATGGAGGCTCTAGACCCTTCCAAAGCTGAGATATCGAAACTCCAAAATTTGACCCGAAAAAAAAACGACAGTGGTACCGATTACGTTTTTTTTTTGGGCCGAAAAATTACGTTTCTCCAATCTTCTCAAAACTCTGGATTCTGATAGAGGCCCATGAGACTTAAACCTGAGTGCAAAAATGGAGGCTCTAGACCCTTTCAGAGCTGAGATATCGAAACTAAAAAATTTGACCCGAAAAAAAAAACGACAGTGGTACCCCTTTCGTGTTTTTTTTGGGGCGAAAAATTTAATTTCTCCAATCTTCTCAAAACTCTGGATTCTGATAGAGGGCCATGAGACTTAGACCTGAGTGCAAAAATGGAGGCTCTAGACCCTTACAGAGCTGAGATATCGAAACTCAAAAATTCGACCCGAAAAAAAACGACAGTGGTACCCCTTACGTTTTTTTTTTGGGCCGAAAAATTACGTTTCTCCCATCTTCTCAAAACTCTGGATTCTGATAGAGGGCCACGAGACTTAAACCTGAGTGCAAAAATGGAGGCTCTAGACCCTTCCAGAGCTGAGATATCGAAACTCAAAAATTCGACCCGAAAAAAAAACGACAGTGGTACCCCTTACGTTTTTTTTTTTGGGCCGAAAAATTAAGTTTCTCCAATCTTCTCAAAACTCTGGATTCTGATAGAGGGCCATGAGACTTAGACCTGAGTGCAAAAATGGAGGCTCTAGACCCTTCCAAAGCTGAGATATCGAAACTCAAAAATTTGACCCGAAAAAAAAACGACAGTGGTACCCCTTACGTTTTTTTTTTGGGCCGAAAAATTACGTTTCTCCAATCTTCTCAAAACTCTGGATTCTGATAGAGGCCCATGAGACTTAAACCTGAGTGCAAAAATGGAGGCTCTAGACCCTTCCAGAGCTGAGATATCGAAACTCAAAAATTCGACCCGAAAAAAAAACGACAGTGGTACCCCTTACGTTTTTTTTTTTTGGGCCGAAAAATTTAATTTCTGCAATCTTCTCAAAACTCTGGATTCTGATAGAGGGCCACGAGACTTAAACCTGAGTGCAAAAATGGAGGCTCTAGACCCTTCCAGAGCTGAGATATCGAAACTCAAAAATTCGACCCGAAAAAAAAACGACAGTGGTACCCCTTACGTTTTTTTTTTTTGGGCCGAAAAATTTAATTTCTGCAATCTTCTCAAAACTCTGGATTCTGATAGAGGGCCACGAGACTTAAACCTGAGTGCAAAAATGGAGGCTCTAGACCCTTCCAGAGCTGAGATATCGAAACTCAAAAATTCGACCCGAAAAAAAAACGACAGTGGTACCCCTTACGTTTTTTTTTTGGGCCGAAAAATTACGTTTCTCCAATCTTCTCAAAACTCTGGATTCTGATAGAGGGCCACGAGACTTAAACCTGAGTGCAAAAATGGAGGCTCTAGACCCTTCCAGAGCTGAGATATCGAAACTCAAAAATTCGACCCGAAAAAAAAACGACAGTGGTACCCCTTACGTTTTTTTTTTTTGGGCCGCAAAATTACGTTTCTCCAATCTTCTCAAAACTCTGGATTCTGATAGAGGGCCATGAGACTTAAACCTGAGTGCAAAAATGGACGCTCTAGACCCTTACAGAGCTGAGATATCGAAACTCAAAAATTCGACCCGAAAAAAAACGACAGTGGTACCCCTTTCGCTTTTTTTTTTTTTGGGCCGAAAAATTAAGTTTCTCCAGTCTTCTCAAAACTCTGGATTCTGATAGAGGGCCATGAGACTTAGACCTGAGTGCAAAAATGGAGGCTCTAGACCCTTCTAGAGCTGAGATATCGAAACTCAAAAATTCGACCCGAAAAAAAAACGACAGTGGTACCCCTTACGTTTTTTTTTGGGGGCGAAAAATTTAATTTCTCCAATCTTCTCAAAACTCTGGATTCTGATAGAGGGCCATGAGACTTAGACCTGAGTGCAAAAATGGAGGCTCTAGACCCTTCCAGAGCTGAGATTACAAAACTCAAAAATTCGACCCGAAAACAAAACGACAGTGGTACCCCTTACGGTTTTTTTTTTGGGTCGAAAAATTACGTTTCTCCAATCTTCTCAAAACTCTGGATTCTGATAGAGGGCCACGAGACTTAAACCTGAGTGCAAAAATGGAGGCTCTAGACCCTTCCAGAGCTGAGATATCGAAACTTAAAAATTCGACCCGAAAAAAAAACGACAGTGGTACCCCTTACGTTTTTTTTTTTGGGTCGAAAAATTACGTTTCTCCAATCTTCTCAAAACTCTGGATTCTGATAGAGGGCCAAGAGACTTAGACCTGAGTGCAAAAATGGAGGCTCTAGACCCTTCCAGAGCTGAGATATCGAAACTTAAAAATTCGACCCGAAAACAAAACGACAGTGGTACCCCTTACGTTTTTTTTTTGGGCCGAAAAATTAAGTTTCTCCAGTCTTCTCAAAACTCTGGATTCTGATAGAGGGCCATGAGACTTAGACCTGAGTGCAAAAATGGAGGCTCTAGACCCTTCTAGAGCTGAGATATCGAAACTCAAAAATTCGACCCGAAAAAAAAACGACAGTGGTACCCCTTACGTTTTTTTTTTTGGGCCGAAAAATTTAATTTCTGCAATCTTCTCAAAACTCTGGATTCTGATAGAGGGCCACGAGACTTAAACCTGAGTGCAAAAATGGAGGCTCTAGACCCTTCCAGAGCTGAGATATCGAAACTCAAAAATTCGACCCGAAAAAAAAACGACAGTGGTACCCCTTACGTTTTTTTTTTTGGGCCGAAAAATTTAATTTCTGCAATCTTCTCAAAACTCTGGATTCTGATAGAGGGCCACGAGACTTAAACCTGAGTGCAAAAATGGAGGCTCTAGACCCTTCCAGAGCTGAGATATCGAAACTCAAAAATTCGACCCGAAAAAAAAACGACAGTGGTACCCCTTACGTTTTTTTTTTGGGCCGAAAAATTACGTTTCTCCAATCTTCTCAAAACTCTGGATTCTGATAGAGGGCCACGAGACTTAAACCTGAGTGCAAAAATGGAGGCTCTAGACCCTTCCAGAGCTGAGATATCGAAACTCAAAAATTCGACCCGAAAAAAAAACGACAGTGGTACCCCTTACGTTTTTTTTTTTTGGGCCGCAAAATTACGTTTCTCCAATCTTCTCAAAACTCTGGATTCTGATAGAGGGCCATGAGACTTAAACCTGAGTGCAAAAATGGACGCTCTAGACCCTTACAGAGCTGAGATATCGAAACTCAAAAATTCGACCCGAAAAAAAACGACAGTGGTACCCCTTTCGCTTTTTTTTTTTTTGGGCCGAAAAATTAAGTTTCTCCAGTCTTCTCAAAACTCTGGATTCTGATAGAGGGCCATGAGACTTAGACCTGAGTGCAAAAATGGAGGCTCTAGACCCTTCTAGAGCTGAGATATCGAAACTCAAAAATTCGACCCGAAAAAAAAACGACAGTGGTACCCCTTACGTTTTTTTTTTGGGGGCGAAAAATTTAATTTCTCCAATCTTCTCAAAACTCTGGATTCTGATAGAGGGCCATGAGACTTAGACCTGAGTGCAAAAATGGAGGCTCTAGACCCTTCCAGAGCTGAGATTACAAAACTCAAAAATTCGACCCGAAAACAAAACGACAGTGGTACCCCTTACGGTTTTTTTTTTGGGTCGAAAAATTACGTTTCTCCAATCTTCTCAAAACTCTGGATTCTGATAGAGGGCCACGAGACTTAAACCTGAGTGCAAAAATGGAGGCTCTAGACCCTTCCAGAGCTGAGATATCGAAACTTAAAAATTCGACCCGAAAAAAAAACGACAGTGGTACCCCTTACGTTTTTTTTTTTGGGTCGAAAAATTACGTTTCTCCAATCTTCTCAAAACTCTGGATTCTGATAGAGGCCCATGAGACTTAAACCTGAGTGCAAAAATGGAGGCTCTAGACCCTTTCAGAGCTGAGATATCGAAACTAAAAAATTTGACCCGAAAAAAAAAACGACAGTGGTACCCCTTACGTTTTTTTTTTTGGGCCGAAAAATTAAGTTTCTCCAGTCTTCTCAAAACTCTGGATTCTGATAGAGGGCCATGAGACTTAGACCTGAGTGCAAAAATGGAGGCTCTAGACCCTTCTAGAGCTGAGATATCGAAACTCAAAAATTCGACCCGAAAAAAAAAACGACAGTGGTACCCCTTACGTTTTTTTTTGGGGGCGAAAAATTTAATTTCTCCAATCTTCTCAAAACTCTGGATTCTGATAGAGGGCCATGAGACTTAGACCTGAGTGCAAAAATGGAGGCTCTAGACCCTTCCAGAGCTGAGATATCGAAACTTAAAAATTCGACCCGAAAAAAAAACGACAGTGGTACCCCTTACGTTTTTTTTTTGGGCCGAAAAATTAAGTTTCTCCAGTCTTCTCAAAACTCTGGATTCTGATAGAGGGCCATGAGACTTAGACCTGAGTGCAAAAATGGAGGCTCTAGACCCTTCTAGAGCTGAGATATCGAAACTCAAAAATTCGACCCGAAAAAAAAACGACAGTGGTACCCCTTTACGGTTTTTTTTTTGGGCCGAAAAATTACGTTTCTCCAATCTTCTCAAAACTCTGGATTCTGATAGAGGGCCACGAGACTTAAACCTGATTGCAAAAATGGAGGCTCTAGACCCTTCCAGAGCTGAGATATCGAAACTCAAAAATTTGACCCGAAAAAAAAACGACAGTGGTACCCCTTACGGTTTTTTTTTTTGGGCGAAAAATTAAGTTTCTCCAATCTTCTCAAAACTCTGGATTCTGATAGAGGGCCATGAGACTTAAACCTGAGTGCAAAAATGGAGGCTCTAGACCCTTCCAAAGCTGAGATAATTGAGATCCCATGTAGCATTTATGCCATTATAAATATGTCAATTTCTCAGCTCTGGAAGGGTCTAGAGCCTCTATTTTGGCACTCAGGACTAAGTCTTTATATTTCCTGCTTTATATTTTGGGGTGAAGTGTGACCAGGATCTGGTTTTGATGATATTCACACACTGACTGCGGTGTGTGTGCGTGTGTGTGTGTGTGTGTGTGTGTGCACCTGCTGTCTGGTGTAGTACACAGTAGTGCAGTGCCAGATCAGTGCTGTGTGTAATAAGCCCAGCTGGCCCGCCTCCTCACTCAGTGAGGCCCGCGGGTCAATTTTTAAATACCATAGAAATGTTGGTTTCATATGTTTTATTACGTGAAAATGGGTTGTGCATCTGAACCAATTCCAAATGTAATGATAAAGTATAACATGCTTAGTTGGACGACTCTGACCAGCGTCACTACAGTCAACGATGAAGAGAACCATGAGCGGGAAAAAAAGAAAACTGAACCAAGAAAATCGCACTTTTCAGATGAGATGGGAAACAGACTACCTATTTACAGAACTCAAAGGTAAATGAAACATATCAAGTCGAAAGAGAGAAACAGGATCAGCGATGACGTTCTGTTTCAGCTCATGAGGATTGGCTGCACTAACATTGACATTGACATCCAGTCTATTGTACGCCAGCAAGAGAAACCACAAGTATCTCATTAACTGTAAACTTCCCTCTGTAGGTGAGATAAAGCGGCAGCCTATGGTGAAAAGTATGCTTCACTTAATACTTTCTTTAATTTTGTGCCATCAGTAAATGTTTTTTGAGAGCCCACAATGTTTACACTGGAATAATAAAAAAATAATTTTAAAAAGTTTGTTAAAAAGTTCATTAATGAATAGAAGCAGAAAAAATAATTAAGTATGGAAATGCAGGTTGGTTCACTACACATTTCAGAGTCTGTAATAAAGACATACATATGTTTTGTTCTACTAAAATGGTAGTTTTTTTATTTTCCAATATCCCATTTTTTTTTTTTTTTTTTACTTAATAGGCTACTTTTCAGTTTTGTGCAATCATTGTATGTTTTTTGAGATCCCAACATGTTTGCACTGGAATAATATTAAAAACACAGTAATGCCACAACAATGCGTCTTTGTTTATGTTAAAAGTTCATTCATTAAAAGAAGCTGAGGAAATAATTGAATATGGATATGCAGGTTGATTTACTTAGCAGAGTCTGTAATAAAGACATACCTACATATGTTTTCTTCTAAAATGGCACCTCTAATCCTCCAATATCCCATTGGTGGAAGTGCACGTCACATTTGGCCCTCGGATAGTGGTGATAAAATATTTGTGGCCCTCACTATCATCAAAGTTGCCCATCCCTGGTCTAGAGCCTACATTTTTGCACTCAGGTCTAAGTCTCATGGCCCTCTATCAGAATCCAGAGTTTCAAGAAGATTAGAGAAACTCAAAATTTTGACCCGAAAAAAAAACGACAGTGGTACCCCTTTCGTTTTTTTTTTTTTTTGGGCCGAAAAATTAAGTTTCTCCATTCTTCTCAAAACTCTGGATTCTGATAGAGGGCCATGAGACTTAGACCTGAGTGCAAAAATGGAGGCTCTAGACCCTTACAGAGCTGAGATATCGAAACTCAAAAATTCGACCCGAAAAAAAAAACGACAGTGGTACCCCTTACGTTTTTTTTTTTTGGGCCGAAAAATTAAGTTTCTCCATTCTTCTCAAAACTCTGGATTCTGATAGAGGGCCATGAGACTTAGACCTGAGTGCAAAAATGGAGGCTCTAGACCCTTCCAAAGCTGAGATATCGAAACTCAAAAATTTGACCCGAAAAAAAAAACGACAGTGGTACCCCTTACGTTTTTTTTTGGGCCGAAAAATTAAGTTTCTCCAATCTTCTCAAAACTCTGGATTCTGATAGAGGGCCATGAGACTTAAACCTGAGTGCAAAAATGGACGCTCTAGACCCTTCCAGAGCTGAGATATCGAAACTCAAAAATTCGACCCGAAAAAAAAAACGACAGTGGTACCCCTTACGTTTTTTTTTTTTTTGGGCCGAAAAATTAAGTTTCCCCAATCTTCTCAAAACTCTGGATTCTGATAGAGGGCCATGAGACTTGAACCTGAGTGCAAAAATGGAGGCTCTAGACCCTTCCAAAGGTGAGATATCGAAACTCAAAAATTTGACCCGAAAAAAAAAACGACAGTGGTACCCCTTACGTTTTTTTTGGGGCGAAAAATTTAATTTCTCCAATCTTCTCAAAACTCTGGATTCTGATAGAGGGCCATGAGACTTAGACCTGAGTGCAAAAATGGAGGCTCTAGACCCTTCCAGAGCTGAGATTACAAAACTCAAAAATTCGACCCGAAAACAAAACGACAGTGGTACCCCTTACGGTTTTTTTTTTGGGCCGAAAAATTTCGTTTCTCCAATCTTCTCAAAACTCTGGATTCTGATAGAGGGCCACGAGACTTAAACCTGAGTGCAAAAATGGAGGCTCTAGACCCTTCCAGAGCTGAGATATCGAAACTCAAAAATTCGACCCGAAAAAAAAACGACAGTGGTACCCCTTACGTTTTTTTTTTTGGGCCGAAAAATTTAATTTCTGCAATCTTCTCAAAACTCTGGATTCTGATAGAGGGCCATGAGACTTAAACCTGAGTGCAAAAATGGAGGCTCTAGACCCTTCCAGAGCTGAGATATCGAAACTCAAAAATTCGACCCGAAAAAAAAACGAAAGTGGTACCCCTTACGTTTTTTTTTTGGGCCGAAAAATTAAGTTTCTCCAATCTTCTCAAAACTCTGGATTCTGATAGAGGGCCATGAGACTTAGACCTGAGTGCAAAAATGGAGGCTCTAGACCCTTCCAAAGCTGAGATATCGAAACTCAAAAATTTGACCCGAAAAAAAAACGACAGTGGTACCCCTTACGTTTTTTTTTTGGGCCGAAAAATTACGTTTCTCCAATCTTCTCAAAACTCTGGATTCTGATAGAGGGCCATGAGACTTAAACCTGAGTGCAAAAATGGAGGCTCTAGACCCTTTCAGAGCTGAGATATCGAAACTCAAAAATTTGACCCGAAAAAAAAACGACAGTGGTACCCCTTACGGTTTTTTTTTGGGCCGAAAAATTAAGTTTCTCCAATCTTCTCAAAACTCTGGATTCTGATAGAGGGCCACGAGACTTGAACCTGAGTGCAAAAATGGAGGCTCTAGACCCTTCCAGAGCTGAGATATCGAAACTCAAAAATTTGACCCGAAAAAAAAACGACAGTGGTACCCCTTACGTTTTTTTTTTTGGGCCGAAAAATTAAGTTTCTCCAATCTTCTCAAAACTCTGGATTCTGATAGAGGGCCACGAGACTTAAACATGAGTGCAAAAATGGAGGCTCTAGACCCTTCCAGAGCTGAGATATCGAAACTCAAAAATTCGACCCGAAAAAAAAACGACAGTGGTACCCCTTACGTTTTTTTTTTTTGGGCGAAAAATTAAGTTTCTCCAATCTTCTCAAAACTCTGGATTCTGATAGAGGGCCACGAGACTTAAACCTGATTGCAAAAATGGAGGCTCTAGACCCTTCCAGAGCTGAGATATCGAAACTCAAAAATTTGACCCGAAAAAAAAACGACAGTGGTACCCCTTACGTTTTTTTTTTTTTGGGCCGAAAAATTAAGTTTCTCCAATCTTCTCAAAACTCGGGATTCTGATAGAGGGCCATGAGACTTAAACCTGAGTGCAAAAATGGAGGCTCTAGACCCTTCCAAAGCTGAGATATCGAAACTCAAAAATTTGACCCAAAAAAAAAACGACAGTGGTACCCCTTTTGTGTTTTTTTGGGGCGAAAAATTTAATTTCTCCAATCTTCTCAAAACTCTGGATTCTGATAGAGGGCCATGAGACTTAGACCTGAGTGCAAAAATGGAGGCTCTAGACCCTTCCAGAGCTGAGATTACAAAACTCAAAAATTCGACCCGAAAACAAAACGACAGTGGTACCCCTTACGGTTTTTTTTTTGGGCCGAAAAATTTCGTTTCTCCAATCTTCTCAAAACTCTGGATTCTGATAGAGGGCCACGAGACTTAAACCTGAGTGCAAAAATGGAGGCTCTAGACCCTTCCAGAGCTGAGATATCGAAACTCAAAAATTCGACCCGAAAAAAAAACGACAGTGGTACCCCTTACGTTTTTTTTTTTGGGCCGAAAAATTTAATTTCTGCAATCTTCTCAAAACTCTGGATTCTGATAGAGGACCACGAGACTTAAACCTGAGTGCAAAAATGGAGGCTCTAGACCCTTCCAGAGCTGAGATATCGAAACTCAAAAATTCGACCCGAAAAAAAAACGACAGTGGTACCCCTTACGTTTTTTTTTTTTGGGCCGAAAAATTTAATTTCTGCAATCTTCTCAAAACTCTGGATTCTGATAGAGGGCCACGAGACTTAAACCTGAGTGCAAAAATGGAGGCTCTAGACCCTTCCAGAGCTGAGATATCGAAACTCAAAAATTCGACCCGAAAAAAAAACGACAGTGGTACCCCTTACGTTTTTTTTTTTGGGCCGAAAAATTACGTTTCTCCAATCTTCTCAAAACTCTGGATTCTGATAGAGGGCCACGAGACTTAAACCTGAGTGCAAAAATGGAGGCTCTAGACCCTTCCAGAGCTGAGATATCGAAACTCAAAAATTCGTCCCGAAAAAAAAACGACAGTGGTACCCCTTACGTTTTTTTTTTTTTGGGCCGCAAAATTAAGTTTCTCCAATCTTCTCAAAACTCTGGATTCTGATAGAGGGCCATGAGACTTAGACCTGAGTGCAAAAATGGAGGCTCTAGACCCTTCCAGAGCTGAGATATCGAAACTCAAAAATTCGACCCGAAAAAAAAACGACAGTGGTACCCCTTACGTTTTTTTTTTTTGGGCAGAAAAATTAAGTTTCTCCAATCTTCTCAAAACTCTGGATTCTGATAGAGGGCCATGAGACTTAGACCTGAGTGCAAAAATGGAGGCTCTAGACCCTTCCAGAGCTGAGATATCGAAACTCAAAAATTCGACCCGAAAAAAAAACGACAGTGGTACCCCTTACGTTTTTTTTTTTTGGGCAGAAAAATTAAGTTTCTCCAATCTTCTCAAAACTCTGGATTCTGATAGAGGGCCATGAGACTTAAACCTGAGTGCAAAAATGGAGGCTCTAGATCCTTCCAGAGCTGAGATACTGAGATCCCATGTAGCATTTATGCCATTATAAATATGTCAATATCTCAGCTCTGGAAGGGTCTAGAGCCTCCATTTTGGCACTCAGGACTAAGTCTTTATATTTCCTGCTTTATATTTTGGGGTGAAGTGTGACCAGGATCTGGTTTTGAAGAGATTCACACACTGACTGCGGTGTGTGTGTGTGTGTGTGTGTACCTGCTGTCTAGTCTAGTACACACTAGTGCAGTGCCAGATCAGTGCTGTGTGTAATAAGCCCAGCAGTGTTTATGTGGATGAGTCCGTGTTGGCGCTGATTGTGTCGTCTTCACATCCGTTCCTCCACTCCTCCAGCACCTGACTGCCAACACTCACTTCAGTCCCTAATATGAAGACATGTTGTGATGGATCCGTGTCAATATCGGGATTCTGATGACACCTGGTTTGGCCTATAAATCCTTTAACATTCCCAGTTATTTAAGCCTCTAAATGTGTGTGTTGTGTACCGTTATAACCGATCTTCAGGCAGTTTAATGGGATTTATGTAACACGTTGGCCCCCCCTTTTTTTGTAGGGAAAGTGTTGGATATTAATAATGGCATAAATGCTAAGTGGGATCTCCATATCTCAGCTCTGGAAGGGTCTAGAGCCTCCATTTTGGCACTCAGGTCTAAGTTTCATGGCCCTCTATCAGAATCCAGAGTTTCGAGAAGATTGGAGAAACTCAAAAATTCGACCCAAAAACAAAAAAACGACAGTGGTACCCCTTTCGGGGTTTTTTTTGGGCGAAAAATTAAATTTCTCCAATCTTCTCAAAACTCTGGATTCTGATAGAGGGCCATGAGACTTAGACCTGAGTGCAAAAATGGAGGCTCTAGACCCTTCCAGAGCTGAGATATTGAGATCCCATGTAGCATTTATGCCCTTATAAATATGTCAATTTCTCAGCTCTGGAAGGGTCTAGAGCCTCCATTTTGGCACTCAGGACTAAGTCTTCATATTTCCTGCTTTATATTTTTGGGTGAAGTGTGACCAGGATCTGGTTTTGATGAGATTCACACCCTGAATGTGGTGTGTGTGTGTGTGTGTGTGTGTGTGTGTGTGTGTTTGTGTGTGTGTGTGTGCGTGTGCACCTGCTGTCTGGTCTAGTACACAGTAGTGCAGTGCCAGATCAGTGCTGTGTGTAATAAGCCCAGCAGTGTTTATGTGGATGAGTGCGTGTTGGCGCTGTAAGAAAAAATGTATTGGACGTCAAAGATCTCAAAAATGAAGTTTATTACAGCATAGCAGTGGCAAGGCACACGAAGCACCTTGGGTTCACCGGCGTCAGAATGAACCCCGAACATTCAAATCTTCAACCTTTTATCCTGTTACTGTCCTCTTAATGTAAATGAAGTTGCTCTTGTCGTAACAGCTGTGTTCTGTCTTTGATCTTCTTTCAAATAAGAACGGCCAAATGTTTAAAGCAATACGGCCAAATGTTTAAGGTGATAACATCTCTTTGAAGCCCCCTAATCAGGATGGTTCTTGAATACCTGCTGTCCTTCCCACGCTATAGGTGATGAACATGACTGTGATACTTTTAAGATTGTAAGGAATTGATTCTATGATAAATAAGCTCTTTTAAGTGAAGGAACCTTTCAATATAATCTATATTGGAGTGGAAGTTGGATCGGAGCAGACTATAATTTCTTACAGCGCTGACTGTGTCCTTTTCACATCCGTTCCTCCACTCCTCCAGCACCTGACTGCCAACACTCACTTCAGTCCCTAATATGAAGACATGTTGTGATGGATCCGTGTCAATATCGGGATTCTGATAACACCTGGTTTGGCCTATACATCCTTTAACATTCCCAGTTACTTAAGCCTCTAAATGTGTGTGTTGTGTACCGTTATAACCGAACTTCAGGCAGTTTAATGGGATTTATGTAACACGTTGGCCCCCCCTTTTTTTGTAGGGAAAGTGTTGGATATTAATAATGGCATAAATGCTAAGTGGGATCTCCATATCTCTGCTCTGGAAGGGTCTAGAGCCTCCATTTTGGCACTCAGGTCTAAGTTTCATGGGCCTCTATCAGAATCCAGAGTTTCGAGAAGATCAGAGAAACTCAAAAATTCGACCCAAAAAAAAAACAACAACAGTGGTACCCCTTTCGCTTTTTTTTTTTTTGGGCCGAAAAATTAAGTTTCTCCAGTCTTCTCAAAACTCTGGATTCTGATAGAGGGCCATGAGACTTAGACCTGAGTGCAAAAATGGAGGCTCTAGACCCTTCTAGAGCTGAGATATCGAAACTCAAAAATTCGACCCGAAAAAAAAAACGACAGTGGTACCCCTTACGTTTTTTTTGGGGGCGAAAAATTTAATTTCTCCAATCTTCTCAAAACTCTGGATTCTGATAGAGGGCCACGAGACTTAAACCTGAGTGCAAAAATGGAGGCTCTAGACCCTTCCAGAGCTGAGATATCGAAACTCAAAAATTCGACCCGAAAAAAAAACGACAGTGGTACCCCTTACGTTTTTTTTTTTGGGCCGAAAAATTACGTTTCTCCAATCTTCTCAAAACTCTGGATTCTGATAGAGGGCCATGAGACTTAGACCTGAGTGCAAAAATGGAGGCTCTAGACCCTTCCAAAGCTGAGATATCGAAACTCAAAAATTTGACCCAAAAAAAAAACGACAGTGGTACCCCTTACGTTTTTTTTTTTGGGCCGAAAAATTACGTTTCTCCAATCTTCTCAAAACTCTGGATTCTGATAGAGGGCCATGAGACTTAAACCTGAGTGCAAAAATGGACGCTCTAGACCCTTCCAGAGCTGAGATATCGAAACTCAAAAATTCGACCCGAAAAAAAAAACGACAGTGGTACCCCTTACGTTTTTTTTTTTTTGGGCCGAAAAATTAAGTTTCTCCAATCTTCTCAAAACTCTGGATTCTGATAGAGGGCCATGAGACTTAGACCTGAGTGCAAAAATGGAGGCTCTAGACCCTTCCAAAGCTGAGATATCGAAACTCAAAAATTTGACCCGAAAAAAAAACGACAGTGGTACCCCTTACGTTTTTTTTTTGGGCCGAAAAATTAAGTTTCTCCAATCTTCTCAAAACTCTGGATTCTGATAGAGGGCCATGAGACTTAAACCTGAGTGCAAAAATGGACGCTCTAGACCCTTCCAGAGCTGAGATATCGAAACTCAAAAATTCGACCCGAAAAAAAAAACGACAGTGGTACCCCTTACGTTTTTTTTTTGGGCCGAAAAATTAAGTTTCTCCAATCTTCTCAAAACTCTGGATTCTGATAGAGGGCCATGAGACTTAGACCTGAGTGCAAAAATGGAGGCTCTAGACCCTTCCAAAGCTGAGATATCGAAACTCAAAAATTTGACCCGAAAAAAAAACGACAGTGGTACCCCTTACGTTTTTTTTTTTGGGGCGAAAAATTAAGTTTCTCCAATCTTCTCAAAACTCTGGATTCTGATAGAGGGCCAAGAGACTTAAACCTGAGTGCAAAAATGGAGGCTCTAGAACCTTCCAGAGCTGAGATATCGAAACTCAAAAATTCGACCCGAAAAAAAAACGACAGTGGTACCCCTTACGTTTTTTTTTTGGGCCGAAAAATTAAGTTTCTCCAATCTTCTCAAAACTCTGGATTCTGATAGAGGGCCATGAGACTTAGACCTGAGTGCAAAAATGGAGGCTCTAGACCCTTACAGAGCTGAGATATCGAAACTCAAAAATTTGACCCGAAAAAAAAACGACAGTGGTACCCCTTACGGTTTTTTTTTGGGCCGAAAAATTACGTTTCTCCAATCTTCTCAAAACTCTGGATTCTGATAGAGGGCCACGAGACTTGAACCTGAGTGCAAAAATGGAGGCTCTAGACCCTTCCAGAGCTGAGATATCGAAACTCAAAAATTCGACCCGAAAAAAAAACGACAGTGGTACCCCTTACGTTTTTTTTTTTTGGGCGAAAAATTAAGTTTCTCCAATCTTCTCAAAACTCTGGATTCTGATAGAGGGCCATGAGACTTAAACCTGAGTGCAAAAATGGAGGCTCTAGACCCTTCCAAAGCTGAGATAATTGAGATCCCATGTAGCATTTATGCCATTATAAATATGTCAATTTCTCAGCTCTGGAAGGGTCTAGAGCCTCTATTTTGGCACTCAGGACTAAGTCTTTATATTTCCTGCTTTATATTTTGGGGTGAAGTGTGACCAGGATCTGGTTTTGATGATATTCACACACTGACTGCGGTGTGTGTGCGTGTGTGTGTGTGTGTGTGTGTGTGCACCTGCTGTCTGGTGTAGTACACAGTAGTGCAGTGCCAGATCAGTGCTGTGTGTAATAAGCCCAGCTGGCCCGCCTCCTCACTCAGTGAGGCCCGCGGGTCAATTTTTAAATACCATAGAAATGTTGGTTTCATATGTTTTATTACGTGAAAATGGGTTGTGCATCTGAACCAATTCCAAATGTAATGATAAAGTATAACATGCTTAGTTGGACGACTCTGACCAGCGTCACTACAGTCAACGATGAAGAGAACCATGAGCGGGAAAAAAAGAAAACTGAACCAAGAAAATCGCACTTTTCAGATGAGATGGGAAACAGACTACCTATTTACAGAACTCAAAGGTAAATGAAACATATCAAGTCGAAAGAGAGAAACAGGATCAGCGATGACGTTCTGTTTCAGCTCATGAGGATTGGCTGCACTAACATTGACATTGACATCCAGTCTATTGTACGCCAGCAAGAGAAACCACAAGTATCTCATTAACTGTAAACTTCCCTCTGTAGGTGAGATAAAGCGGCAGCCTATGGTGAAAAGTATGCTTCACTTAATACTTTCTTTAATTTTGTGCCATCAGTAAATGTTTTTTGAGAGCCCACAATGTTTACACTGGAATAATAAAAAAATAATTTTAAAAAGTTTGTTAAAAAGTTAATTAATGAATAGAAGCAGAAAAAATAATTAAGTATGGAAATGCAGGTTGGTTCACTACACATTTCAGAGTCTGTAATAAAGACATACATATGTTTTGTTCTACTAAAATGGTAGTTTTTTTATTTTCCAATATCCCATTTTTTTTTTTTTTTACTTAATAGGCTACTTTTCAGTTTTGTGCAATCATTGTATGTTTTTTGAGATCCCAACATGTTTGCACTGGAATAATATTAAAAACACAGTAATGCCACAACAATGCGTCTTTGTTTATGTTAAAAGTTCATTCATTAAAAGAAGCTGAGGAAATAATTGAATATGGATATGCAGGTTGATTTACTTAGCAGAGTCTGTAATAAAGACATACCTACATATGTTTTCTTCTAAAATGGCACCTCTAATCCTCCAATATCCCATTGGTGGAAGTGCACGTCACATTTGGCCCTCGGATAGTGGTGATAAAATATTTGTGGCCCTCACTATCATCAAAGTTGCCCATCCCTGGTCTAGAGCCTACATTTTTGCACTCAGGTCTAAGTCTCATGGCCCTCTATCAGAATCCAGAGTTTCAAGAAGATTAGAGAAACTCAAAATTTTGACCCGAAAAAAAAACGACAGTGGTACCCCTTTCGTTTTTTTTTTTTTTGGGCCGAAAAATTAAGTTTCTCCATTCTTCTCAAAACTCTGGATTCTGATAGAGGGCCATGAGACTTAGACCTGAGTGCAAAAATGGAGGCTCTAGACCCTTACAGAGCTGAGATATCGAAACTCAAAAATTCGACCCGAAAAAAAAAACGACAGTGGTACCCCTTACGTTTTTTTTTTTGGGCCGAAAAATTAAGTTTCTCCATTCTTCTCAAAACTCTGGATTCTGATAGAGGGCCATGAGACTTAGACCTGAGTGCAAAAATGGAGGCTCTAGACCCTTCCAAAGCTGAGATATCGAAACTCAAAAATTTGACCCGAAAAAAAAAACGACAGTGGTACCCCTTACGTTTTTTTTTGGGCCGAAAAATTAAGTTTCTCCAATCTTCTCAAAACTCTGGATTCTGATAGAGGGCCATGAGACTTAAACCTGAGTGCAAAAATGGACGCTCTAGACCCTTCCAGAGCTGAGATATCGAAACTCAAAAATTCGACCCGAAAAAAAAAACGACAGTGGTACCCCTTACGTTTTTTTTTTTTGGGCCGAAAAATTAAGTTTCCCCAATCTTCTCAAAACTCTGGATTCTGATAGAGGGCCATGAGACTTGAACCTGAGTGCAAAAATGGAGGCTCTAGACCCTTCCAAAGGTGAGATATCGAAACTCAAAAATTTGACCCGAAAAAAAAAACGACAGTGGTACCCCTTTTGTGTTTTTTTTAGGGCGAAAAATTTAATTTCTCCAATCTTCTCAAAACTCTGGATTCTGATAGAGGGCCATGAGACTTAGACCTGAGTGCAAAAATGGAGGCTCTAGACCCTTCCAGAGCTGAGATTACAAAACTCAAAAATTCGACCCGAAAACAAAACGACAGTGGTACCCCTTACGGTTTTTTTTTTGGGCCGAAAAATTTCGTTTCTCCAATCTTCTCAAAACTCTGGATTCTGATAGAGGGCCACGAGACTTAAACCTGAGTGCAAAAATGGAGGCTCTAGACCCTTCCAGAGCTGAGATATCGAAACTCAAAAATTCGACCCGAAAAAAAAACGACAGTGGTACCCCTTACGTTTTTTTTTTTGGGCCGAAAAATTTAATTTCTGCAATCTTCTCAAAACTCTGGATTCTGATAGAGGGCCATGAGACTTAAACCTGAGTGCAAAAATGGAGGCTCTAGACCCTTCCAGAGCTGAGATATCGAAACTCAAAAATTCGACCCGAAAAAAAAACGACAGTGGTACCCCTTACGTTTTTTTTTTGGGCCGAAAAATTAAGTTTCTCCAATCTTCTCAAAACTCTGGATTCTGATAGAGGGCCATGAGACTTAGACCTGAGTGCAAAAATGGAGGCTCTAGACCCTTCCAAAGCTGAGATATCGAAACTCAAAAATTTGACCCGAAAAAAAAACGACAGTGGTACCCCTTACGTTTTTTTTTTGGGCCGAAAAATTACGTTTCTCCAATCTTCTCAAAACTCTGGATTCTGATAGAGGGCCATGAGACTTAAACCTGAGTGCAAAAATGGAGGCTCTAGACCCTTTCAGAGCTGAGATATCGAAACTCAAAAATTTGACCCGAAAAAAAAACGACAGTGGTACCCCTTACGGTTTTTTTTTGGGCCGAAAAATTAAGTTTCTCCAATCTTCTCAAAACTCTGGATTCTGATAGAGGGCCACGAGACTTGAACCTGAGTGCAAAAATGGAGGCTCTAGACCCTTCCAGAGCTGAGATATCGAAACTCAAAAATTTGACCCGAAAAAAAAACGACAGTGGTACCCCTTACGTTTTTTTTTTGGGCCGAAAAATTAAGTTTCTCCAATCTTCTCAAAACTCTGGATTCTGATAGAGGGCCACGAGACTTGAACCTGAGTGCAAAAATGGAGGCTCTAGACCCTTCCAGAGCTGAGATATCGAAACTCAAAAATTCGACCCGAAAAAAAAACGACAGTGGTACCCCTTACGTTTTTTTTTTTTGGGCGAAAAATTAAGTTTCTCCAATCTTCTCAAAACTCTGGATTCTGATAGAGGGCCACGAGACTTAAACCTGATTGTAAAAATGGAGGCTCTAGACCCTTCCAGAGCTGAGATATCGAAACTCAAAAATTTGACCCGAAAAAAAAACGACAGTGGTACCCCTTACGGTTTTTTTTTTTTGGGCCGAAAAATTAAGTTTCTCCAATCTTCTCAAAACTCGGGATTCTGATAGAGGGCCATGAGACTTAAACCTGAGTGCAAAAATGGAGGCTCTAGACCCTTCCAAAGCTGAGATATCGAAACTCAAAAATTTGACCCAAAAAAAAAACGACAGTGGTACCCCTTTTGTGTTTTTTTTGGGGCGAAAAATTTAATTTCTCCAATCTTCTCAAAACTCTGGATTCTGATAGAGGGCCATGAGACTTAGACCTGAGTGCAAAAATGGAGGCTCTAGACCCTTCCAGAGCTGAGATTACAAAACTCAAAAATTCGACCCGAAAACAAAACGACAGTGGTACCCCTTACGGTTTTTTTTTTGGGCCGAAAAATTTCGTTTCTCCAATCTTCTCAAAACTCTGGATTCTGATAGAGGGCCACGAGACTTAAACCTGAGTGCAAAAATGGAGGCTCTAGACCCTTCCAGAGCTGAGATATCGAAACTCAAAAATTCGACCCGAAAAAAAAACGACAGTGGTACCCCTTACGTTTTTTTTTTTTGGGCGAAAAATTAAGTTTCTCCAATCTTCTCAAAACTCTGGATTCTGATAGAGGGCCACGAGACTTAAACCTGATTGCAAAAATGGAGGCTCTAGACCCTTCCAGAGCTGAGATATCGAAACTCAAAAATTTGACCCGAAAAAAAAACGACAGTGGTACCCCTTACGTTTTTTTTTTTTTGGGCCGAAAAATTAAGTTTCTCCAATCTTCTCAAAACTCGGGATTCTGATAGAGGGCCATGAGACTTAAACCTGAGTGCAAAAATGGAGGCTCTAGACCCTTCCAAAGCTGAGATATCGAAACTCAAAAATTTGACCCCAAAAAAAAACGACAGTGGTACCCCTTTTGTGTTTTTTTTGGGGCGAAAAATTTAATTTCTCCAATCTTCTCAAAACTCTGGATTCTGATAGAGGGCCATGAGACTTAGACCTGAGTGCAAAAATGGAGGCTCTAGACCCTTCCAGAGCTGAGATTACAAAACTCAAAAATTCGACCCGAAAACAAAACGACAGTGGTACCCCTTACGGTTTTTTTTTTGGGCCGAAAAATTTCGTTTCTCCAATCTTCTCAAAACTCTGGATTCTGATAGAGGGCCACGAGACTTAAACCTGAGTGCAAAAATGGAGGCTCTAGACCCTTCCAGAGCTGAGATATCGAAACTCAAAAATTCGACCCGAAAAAAAAACGACAGTGGTACCCCTTAAGTTTTTTTTTTTGGGCCGAAAAATTTAATTTCTGCAATCTTCTCAAAACTCTGGATTCTGATAGAGGGCCACGAGACTTAAACCTGAGTGCAAAAATGGAGGCTCTAGACCCTTCCAGAGCTGAGATATCGAAACTCAAAAATTCGACCCGAAAAAAAAACGACAGTGGTACCCCTTACGTTTTTTTTTTTTGGGCCGAAAAATTTAATTTCTGCAATCTTCTCAAAACTCTGGATTCTGATAGAGGGCCACGAGACTTAAACCTGAGTGCAAAAATGGAGGCTCTAGACCCTTCCAGAGCTGAGATATCGAAACTCAAAAATTCGACCCGAAAAAAAAACGACAGTGGTACCCCTTACGTTTTTTTTTTTGGGCCGAAAAATTACGTTTCTCCAATCTTCTCAAAACTCTGGATTCTGATAGAGGGCCACGAGACTTAAACCTGAGTGCAAAAATGGAGGCTCTAGACCCTTCCAGAGCTGAGATATCGAAACTCAAAAATTCGACCCGGAAAAAAAACGACAGTGGTACCCCTTACGTTTTTTTTTTTTGGGCCGCAAAATTACGTTTCTCCAATCTTCTCAAAACTCTGGATTCTGATAGAGGGCCATGAGACTTAAACCTGAGTGCAAAAATGGAGGCTCTAGACCCTTCCAGAGCTGAGATATCGAAACTCAAAAATTCGACCCGAAAAAAAAACGACAGTGGTACCCCTTACGTTTTTTTTTTTTTGGGCCGCAAAATTACGTTTCTCCAATCTTCTCAAAACTCTGGATTCTGATAGAGGGCCACGAGACTTAAACCTGAGTGCAAAAATGGAGGCTCTAGACCCTTCCAGAGCTGAGATATCGAAACTCAAAAATTCGACCCGGAAAAAAAACGACAGTGGTACCCCTTACGTTTTTTTTTTTTGGGCCGCAAAATTACGTTTCTCCAATCTTCTCAAAACTCTGGATTCTGATAGAGGGCCATGAGACTTAAACCTGAGTGCAAAAATGGAGGCTCTAGACCCTTCCAGAGCTGAGATATCGAAACTCAAAAATTCGACCCGAAAAAAAAACGACAGTGGTACCCCTTACGTTTTTTTTTTTTGGGCCGCAAAATTACGTTTCTCCAATCTTCTCAAAACTCTGGATTCTGATAGAGGGCCACGAGACTTAAACCTGAGTGCAAAAATGGAGGCTCTAGACCCTTCCAGAGCTGAGATATCGAAACTCAAAAATTCGACCCGAAAAAAAAACGACAGTGGTACCCCTTACGTTTTTTTTTTTGGGCCGAAAAATTTAATTTCTGCAATCTTCTCAAAACTCTGGATTCTGATAGAGGGCCACGAGACTTAAACCTGAGTGCAAAAATGGAGGCTCTAGACCCTTCCAGAGCTGAGATATCGAAACTCAAAAATTCGACCCGAAAAAAAAACGACAGTGGTACCCCTTACGTTTTTTTTTTTTGGGCCGAAAAATTTAATTTCTGCAATCTTCTCAAAACTCTGGATTCTGATAGAGGGCCACGAGACTTAAACCTGAGTGCAAAAATGGAGGCTCTAGACCCTTCCAGAGCTGAGATATCGAAACTCAAAAATTCGACCCGAAAAAAAAAACGACAGTGGTACCCCTTACGTTTTTTTTTTGGGCCGAAAAATTACGTTTCTCCAATCTTCTCAAAACTCTGGATTCTGATAGAGGCCACGAGACTTAAACCTGAGTGCAAAAATGGAGGCTCTAGACCCTTCCAGAGCTGAGATATCGAAACTCAAAAATTCGACCCGAAAAAAAAACGACAGTGGTACCCCTTACGTTTTTTTTTTTTGGGCCGCAAAATTACGTTTCTCCAATCTTCTCAAAACTCTGGATTCTGATAGAGGGCCATGAGACTTAAACCTGAGTGCAAAAATGGACGCTCTAGACCCTTACAGAGCTGAGATATCGAAACTCAAAAATTCGACCCGAAAAAAAACGACAGTGGTACCCCTTTCGCTTTTTTTTTTTTGGGCCGAAAAATTAAGTTTCTCCAGTCTTCTCAAAACTCTGGATTATGATAGAGGGCCATGAGACTTAGACCTGAGTGCAAAAATGGAGGCTCTAGACCCTTCTAGAGCTGAGATATCGAAACTCAAAAATTCGACCCGAAAAAAAAACGACAGTGGTACCCCTTACGTTTTTTTTGGGGGGCGAAAAATTTAATTTCTCCAATCTTCTCAAAACTCTGGATTCTGATAGAGGGCCATGAGACTTAGACCTGAGTGCAAAAATGGAGGCTCTAGACCCTTCCAGAGCTGAGATTACAAAACTCAAAAATTCGACCCGAAAACAAAACGACAGTGGTACCCCTTACGGTTTTTTTTTTGGGTCGAAAAATTACGTTTCTCCAATCTTCTCAAAACTCTGGATTCTGATAGAGGGCCACGAGACTTAAACCTGAGTGCAAAAATGGAGGCTCTAGACCCTTCCAGAGCTGAGATATCGAAACTTAAAAATTCGACCCGAAAAAAAAACGACAGTGGTACCCCTTACGTTTTTTTTTTTGGGTCGAAAAATTACGTTTCTCCAATCTTCTCAAAACTCTGGATTCTGATAGAGCAGTCATTCCCAAAGTCGGGGTCCCGACCCACACGTGGGTCGCGGGAGATTTTGTCTGGGTCGCCAAGTCGAGCACTATTTTTCAGTGTGTTGTAGCCTAGGCTACTCTCTAGATATGGGCTATTCAATTGGCGGCCCGCGGGCCAAGTGCGGCCCGCCAATCATCTCCATACGGCCGAGGGCACCCCAACCTCCCTCTCCTCCTATTTTCTGGTGGTGCCGCGCGGCTAAATTTGGTTAGATATGCGCGTGGACGCAGTGGCTGCACTGTGTGTGTACCATGAGCACTCCGACTGACCTGAGAGAAAAGTTTACAGTCCGAATATTTCAGCAGTTTTTATGTGTGTCCCGTATTTTCTGTCGACTGAACCAGCGATAATAATCATTCGTTGGTTTGATTATTTCCTTTCCATGAATTGGCCATTGACCAAACGCGCGTGCATAACGGTCTGAAACGATTCGGATTTTTTTCACCTGAAGCGGTTTCTCGGTAAGCAGGGTTCTCAAGTCTCACGCATTGGCCGTGAGACACACTCATTTCAACCGGTTCACACGCTCACACGCCACACTGTGTATTTCTCACGCTGAAAAGGCAATGCCAACCAAGTTGTTCTGGCTGAAAGCTTTCTAACGTTGTATACGAGGCGCAGGCAAACAAGTTTCCTGCCGCCAGCGCGTATCTCCGCCAGATTGCGTTCGTTACTAGGCAACATATATGCGCGCTGCGTGCACCACTGATCTATACATGACATGTCATTCAGTAGCGCGAACACACGGAAATGGACGGAACATCCTCTGTCACCGTACGTTCGTTACTAGGTAACCAACAACATCGCGCGAACACATGTGTCGTGATGGAGAAGAAGGTAAGTTGGAAGAAGCTCGTCTAACATTTTTAGGCTAGAACATTTAATATATAGCCCATCGTACATTATTATTGATGCAGTCAAAAACTCTACAACTACTTTGCAACCAGGCTCAGTTTGGCTATCTTACGTTATCTGAAACTAAGAGAAATGTTAGTGGGTATGGAAAGGAATGAAGATTTACTGATTTTATTTTAAATTATATTATACTGTAATATTAATAGTCTTTCTAGTTACATTAAGGATGTATTACAGCAGATTGCTCTGGGTAATATTTAATCATTGTCATAATGTTGCATTTGTATTTTTCAAAGATGTCAGGAAAAAAGCAGAAAGATATTTTGTCATTTTGGGCACCAAAGGGTAAGCCCCCTAAAAAGGTTGCCAGATTAGAGGAGGAGACGGTGGAAGAGGTGGTGCATTCTAATCTGTCCATTTGTTCTCAATGTCCCACCACACAATAAATCATTCGTCTAGATAGAAGACGCATTAAAAAATCAAAATGCAATTTTTAAAGATTTGTTTGAAACTGTTTGGAGCAATTTGTTATATTTTTGGTTAGCTATATTTGTAATACTGCATTAAATAGTATTTGATGTGATGAATTGCTCTGTCATTTATCAGATTTACTAATTGTTATAATTTTAATTTGTTTTGGTTAATTATGAACAATGGGTAAAATTGGGGGCGGGGATGGGTGGGGCGGGGCTTCATTATGGCTCCTCCCCTAACCGCGTGTGATCTCACTCCAAGCTTTTGCTCAAACTTGAGAACCCTGTCGGTAAGTAACAACAAATAGAGAACAAAATAGCGCTGGTTTCAGTCGTTTCACTAGTTTACTTTGAACTAGGCAGCACGGCCCAGTGGATAACGGAACGCAAAGCTTAAAGGAGTTGCGTTTACTCCCGGTCCCGGACACTATTATTAAACAACGTTGCGCGACATCCTTTAAGAAGCGTCGGACACGTACTCCTCTCTCTTACAAACCACACATCACTCAATGATTTTAACTAGTTTTAAATCGGATGAAACAGTCTCAACATTCCCAACACTACTGATGAGAAAAATAGAAGAAACATGAATAAAGTTAGAAGACTAAATGCCCTAATCACCCCCCTTACAAACATTTACCATGTAATAGCCTGAATGTAATAATTTGCCATGGTTTGGGCATAAATGTGGAATATTTATATTGAATGCTATGTTATAGTCATTTATATTGCCTTAGATTTATTAGGGGGGTAGAGGAATAGTATTTAATCGTGTGTGTAGTTTATTTTTTTTTTGTGCCTGTTTAGGCATTTTTATGCAGTGGTAGTGAGCCATGCATGGTTACAAAGTCTCAGTGTCAGAATATTTTAATTTAAGCCTATAATAATTATTATAGTAAATTATGTACACTGTAACTATGAGAATATGAAAACAATGAGATGCCCTGTCAACTTTTCCTTTCTCATTTCACCTCTGCATATTGTCAACAACAGGTTAAACAAAAAAAGTGCTTTGTCAAATATCTGTATCTCTTTTAAATAGTTAACTGGAAGCTTAAAAAATGACCTTAAAAAATGGTCATACATATTTTGTTAATGCATAAATTCTCTTCGTGATATATGAACTATATGGGCCTAATGTTTTTTGGGTCACAAGGATTTATCGACTTTAAAATGTGGGTCGCCAGAAAAAAAGTTTGGGAAACACTGTGATAGAGGGCCAAGAGACTTAGACCTGAGTGCAAAAATGGAGGCTCTAGACCCTTCCAGAGCTGAGATATCGAAACTTAAAAATTCGACCCGAAAACAAAACGACAGTGGTACCCCTTACGGTTTTTTTTTGGGCCGAAAAATTAAGTTTCTCCAGTCTTCTCAAAACTCTGGATTCTGATAGAGGGCCATGAGACTTAGACCTGAGTGCAAAAATGGAGGCTCTAGACCCTTCTAGAGCTGAGATATCGAAACTCAAAAATTCGACCCGAAAAAAAAACGACAGTGGTACCCCTTACGTTTTTTTTTGGGGGCGAAAAATTTAATTTCTCCAATCTTCTCAAAACTCTGGATTCTGATAGAGGGCCATGAGACTTAGACCTGAGTGTAAAAATGGAGGCTCTAGACCCTTTCAGAGCTGAGATATCGAAACTCAAAAATTTGACCCGAAAAAGAAAACGACAGTGGTACCCCTTTCGTGTTTTTTTTTTGGGGCGAAAAATTAAGTTTCTCCAATCTTCTCAAAACTCTGGATTCTGATAGAGGGCCATGAGACTTAAACCTGAGTGCAAAAATGGAGGCTCTAGACCCTTCCAAAGCTGAGATATCGAAACTCAAAAATTTGACCCGAAAAAAAAAACAGACAGTGGTACCCCTTTCGTATTTTTTTTTCGGGCGAAAAATTAAATTTCTCCAATCTTCTCAAAACTCTGGATTCTGATAGAGGGCCAAGAGACTTAAACCTGAGTGCAAAAATGGAGGCTCTAGACCCTTCCAGAGCTGAGATATCGAAACTCAAAAATTTGACCCGAAAAAAAAAACGACAGTGGTACCCCTTTACGGTTTTTTTTTTGGGCCGAAAAATTACGTTTCTCCAATCTTCTCAAAACTCTGGATTCTGATAGAGGGCCACGAGACTTAAACCTGATTGCAAAAATGGAGGCTCTAGACCCTTCCAGAGCTGAGATATCGAAACTCAAAAATTTGACCCGAAAAAAAAACGACAGTGGTACCCCTTACGGTTTTTTTTTTTGGGCGAAAAATTAAGTTTCTCCAATCTTCTCAAAACTCTGGATTCTGATAGAGGGCCATGAGACTTAAACCTGAGTGCAAAAATGGAGGCTCTAGACCCTTCCAAAGCTGAGATAATTGAGATCCCATGTAGCATTTATGCCATTATAAATATGTCAATTTCTCAGCTCTGGAAGGGTCTAGAGCCTCTATTTTGGCACTCAGGACTAAGTCTTTATATTTCCTGCTTTATATTTTGGGGTGAAGTGTGACCAGGATCTGGTTTTGATGATATTCACACACTGACTGCGGTGTGTGTGCGTGTGTGTGTGTGTGTGTGTGTGTGTGTGCACCTGCTGTCTGGTGTAGTACACAGTAGTGCAGTGCCAGATCAGTGCTGTGTGTAATAAGCCCAGCTGGCCCGCCTCCTCACTCAGTGAGGCCCGCGGGTCAATTTTTAAATACCATAGAAATGTTGGTTTCATATGTTTTATTACGTGAAAATGGGTTGTGCATCTGAACCAATTCCAAATGTAATGATAAAGTATAACATGCTTAGTTGGACGACTCTGACCAGCGTCACTACAGTCAACGATGAAGAGAACCATGAGCGGGAAAAAAAGAAAACTGAACCAAGAAAATCGCACTTTTCAGATGAGATGGGAAACAGACTACCTATTTACAGAACTCAAAGGTAAATGAAACATATCAAGTCGAAAGAGAGAAACAGGATCAGCGATGACGTTCTGTTTCAGCTCATGAGGATTGGCTGCACTAACATTGACATTGACATCCAGTCTATTGTACGCCAGCAAGAGAAACCACAAGTATCTCATTAACTGTAAACTTCCCTCTGTAGGTGAGATAAAGCGGCAGCCTATGGTGAAAAGTATGCTTCACTTAATACTTTCTTTAATTTTGTGCCATCAGTAAATGTTTTTTGAGAGCCCACAATGTTTACACTGGAATAATAAAAAAATAATTTTAAAAAGTTTGTTAAAAAGTTCATTAATGAATAGAAGCAGAAAAAATAATTAAGTATGGAAATGCAGGTTGGTTCACTACACATTTCAGAGTCTGTAATAAAGACATACATATGTTTTGTTCTACTAAAATGGTAGTTTTTTTATTTTCCAATATCCCATTTTTTTTTTTTTTTTTACTTAATAGGCTACTTTTCAGTTTTGTGCAATCATTGTATGTTTTTTGAGATCCCAACATGTTTGCACTGGAATAATATTAAAAACACAGTAATGCCACAACAATGCGTCTTTGTTTATGTTAAAAGTTCATTCATTAAAAGAAGCTGAGGAAATAATTGAATATGGATATGCAGGTTGATTTACTTAGCAGAGTCTGTAATAAAGACATACCTACATATGTTTTCTTCTAAAATGGCACCTCTAATCCTCCAATATCCCATTGGTGGAAGTGCACGTCACATTTGGCCCTCGGATAGTGGTGATAAAATATTTGTGGCCCTCACTATCATCAAAGTTGCCCATCCCTGGTCTAGAGCCTACATTTTTGCACTCAGGTCTAAGTCTCATGGCCCTCTATCAGAATCCAGAGTTTCAAGAAGATCAGAGAAACTCAAAATTTCGACCCGAAAAAAACGACAGTGGTACCCCTTTCGTTTTTTTTTTTTTTTTGGGCAAAAAATTTAATTTCTCCAATCTTCTCAAAACTCTGGATTCTGATAGAGGGCCATGAGACTTGGACCTGAGTGCAAAAATGGAGGCTCTAGACCCTTCCAGAGCTGAGATATCGAAACTCAAAAATTCGACCCGAAAAAAAAAAAACGACAGTGGTACCCCTTACGTTTTTTTGTTTTTTTTTTCGGGCGAAAAATTAAGTTTCTCCATTCTTCTCAAGACTCTGGATTCTGATAGAGGGCCATGAGACTTAAACCTGAGTGCAAAAATTGAGGCTCTAGACCCTTCCAGAGCTGAGATATTGAGATCCCATGCACAATTAATGCCATTATAAATATCTCAATATCTCAGCTCTGGAAGGGTCTAGAACAGGGGTGGGCAAACTTTTTGGCTCAAGGGCCACACTGGGTTTTAAAATTTGACAGAGGGCTGGCCCAGTGGCAGATTATACCAGCAAATACATTTACGTGGATCACGTAATTTACATGGTATTATATTGGTATCATATTAAATTATACATAGATTTCCCCATTTAGCATTGTTATATTTTGGGGTTATTTTTTTTATTTAATTTTATTTTTATTTTATATATATATATTTATATTCTTTTTAAATATTGTTTATCCTTAGTATTATTTAATGAGCCTAACAGTAAATTAGAAACAAAACACCAGCAAGTGTACACTTAGTAGAGTAAAAATTAATTCAACTTTATTAAAACTCCAGATGGTAATCAAAATGCACTTAATACACAAACGTCATACATTTGTGAAAAAATAAAATAAAAATAAACAAATTTACTAATTTATTTTAAGTATGATAAATAAAACGTAAAAATCAGATAAGAACATTTATTGAACAAAACCGGTTTCTGTACATGGCAGAGACGGGAGCGTAGTCGAAAGCCGGGCGATAAAGGTCGGTAACCGGAAGCAGTCCAAGAGACAAATACAGAGGTAGCAAAGAAACTAAATATCAAATGAAAAACGAAAAAATCAAATGAAAACTAATCAGGCGTACAAGTGGTTATAGTTTCCAAAAAAGGAAAAAACATTAACGTGCAACAAGGCCTTGTTGCGCTTTAGTCGCTGTCTGAAGGATTGCTGAAATGTCAATGTGGCCCCGAATGCAATCTTTAAGACAATGTTTGAAACACTCGACGGGCCGTAGTTTGCCCACCCCTGATTTAAATCATTGTAAGACTGCATTGTAGAAGCTGTTTCATTCCTATACGCGAGTGTTTGAATCAAGATAGTGATATTTTAACAATTAATCGTGCAGCTCTAATGTATGCATTTGTAATGATTATTTTGTGTATATGTTCATTCATCTAAAAGAGTAAGTAATACACACATAAAATTAAAACACTATAAATATTGTCTTTAGATTTCAAGTACCAGCCAACACTAGACTGAGTGAGGAGCTGAACGCTCGCTACCTTTAGCACCAGGTACTTCCTTACTGGTTTTAGATTTGATTTGCAATCAGATGCAATAAATAGAAACATTGACAAGCTCAACTTGCAATTACACGGAATTGCTCGCTAGTATATGTGGGAAAAAAAATGAATGATAAACAACACAAAACAGGAATAAAATTACAAATAACCCAGACAGCAACATAGTGTCGGCCCAGATCCGGCCCACATCTGAACCGCGTGGAATCCCTTTACAGTCTCTCCAGAAAAGCGAGATTTAGTGCATAATCAGGCAAAGTCGTATTTTTCACTTTCGCCGCATAAATTGCAGATTTCAGTGCAGAATATGCGGGACTTGCATGATTTAGTGCACAAGAGTAGCCGTTTCCCCCTGTTGCCATGGGAATGTTATGAAGTGACGTAATTACGCGACGTGAAAATCACACTTAATTTTTTTTATATTTCATTCATGAATTTTTCCAGAAGTTAAAACAGTTTACAGTAGCTTATTTCTTTTGTAAAGCTACAGAACTTGTTTGACTCATTAATGTTTTGATGTGTTTATTAAAGGGGACATATCATGCTAAATCCACTTTTAACCCTTAAATCCATTTTGTTGTATATTTGGAGTGTTTATAAGTAAAGAAAAGTTGAAATTATTCTCTTCAGGTGCTTCGTTTATATCTTTATATTCTGTTTTGGTCATATTTTACAACCTGTTCAGATTTTTCTGTTCTCTATGACGCATTTTGAACAATTACGTCACAGTATTTGCAGCGGAACTGACAAATAAGGACATTGACTTCGAGCAATCCACCATTTTTTTTTCTCACTTCGTTTTTGTAGTCCGAACTCAGTGATGCAGAAGTTATGAGAGGGCAAGTCAAAATGTTGGATGTAGTGACCCACACGCTTCATGCTGTGTTTTCTGATGCTTTTCTAAACGTAACGTATTACCAATACAGATTTTTAGTGGTAAGATTAGACCGTAGTCATTTATCTTGTTAGTGTGCTTGTTTTAACAAGAGAAATAATCGACTTTCACTTGTAACACAATACTGTGTTGTTTTAACCCAACTTTGGGTCAAATATGGACAAACCCAGCCATTGGGTTACATGTTTTAATTACATTTTTAACCCAATGTTTGGGTTTGTCCATATTTGACCCAAAGTTTGGTTAAAACAACCCAGCATTTTTAGAGTATATGAAGATGTTGTTCTGCAGGTTCGTCGTCGTATTTTTCCACTCGCTCTGGATCGAACTTGATGGACAACTCTTCCTTTGTTGACATTTTGTTAACGTGTGAATAAAAATGGTCTGTGACACTATATAATCGTATATCTGTAATCAAACTACAAAAATGGCCGAACGGGGTGGAGTTGAACCGACCGTGAACTCCGCGACCTGGAGAGCGGGCGGGGTATGACGCATCTCCTTTGCATTTAAGGGGGCCGCTCCAAAACGAGTTGCTCACAGACGCACATCAGAAAAGGGGCCTGTGGAGCTATAATAATGAGGAATTCAGACCCAAGCATTGCAGTTTCGCTTTATATAGACCACAAATGTATGATTTATATGTAAAAAGGAACGATTTAAAAGCATGATATGTACCCTTTAAGGTCTGAAATAAAACAAGATGAGAACTGAAATATTCCAGCACTTTCTGTGATGTAGTTATGCTTGCTTATCATATGAAGTAATGAGAAATGACTCGTTATTTTAAGGTAGCCGAGTGAGAACAGGGTGTTGGGGAATCACTTTCTCTTTTTCATCAAACTGCAATTTTTGCAAGTTCCCGCAATTTCATCGCATAAAAATCCCGCATATTTTAATCCCGCAAGGATTTTTGCCCGCAACAATCACAAAACAACTCCCGTTTTTCTGGAAGGACTGACTATATTGCTGTCTGGGAACTGAACTGCAGTCTTGGAAGGGTTAAAAGATATGATTAAAATGTCCAACATTATGAATATATATGGTCCATCAATTGCCAACTAGTAAAGAAAATTAAAAAATGTCCTCAGCAAGGAACTGCTTTGCTACCACTTATCTGAGATGATGGATGGAAATAAGCACCACTTGTTCTGGTAAAGGGTGTAGGGACAAAGTGGCTCCCTGATAAACTGTTGGTCAATCCCAGACAGCAACATAGTGTCGGCCCAGATCCGGCACACATCCGGTACATGTGGATTCCACACGCAGAGACAATGTTGCTGTCTGGGATGACCAGACCAGGCGAAAGTCTGTCCAACAATGGATTGGTCCATACCCAGACCCCAACATAGTGTCGGCTCAGATCCGGCCCACATCCGGCCCACATCCGGTATTCCACATGGATCTGGGCAGAGATAATGTTGCTGTCTGGGATGACCAGACCAGACGAAAGTATGTCCAACAATGGATTGGTCCATACCCAGACCCCAACATAGTGTCGACTCAGATCCGGCCCACATCCGGCCCACATCCGGTATTCCACATGGATCTGGGCAGAGATAATGTTGCTGTCTGGGATGACCAGACCAGACGAAATTCTGTCCAACAATGGATTGGTCCATACCCAGACCCCAACATAGTGTCGACTCAGATCCGGCCCACATCCGGCCCACATCCGGTATTCCACATGGATCTGGGCAGAGATAATGTTGCTGTCTGGGATGACCAGACCAGACGAAAGTATGTCCAACAATGGATTGGTCCACACCCAGACAGCAACATAGTGTCGGCTCAGATCCGGCCCACATCCGGTACACATGGATCTGGGCAGAGATAATGTTGCTGTCTGGGATGACCAGACCAGAAGAAAGTCAGTCCAACAATGGATTGGTCCACACCCAGGCGTACCGGATCTGGGCCGACACTATGTAGCTGTCTGGTAGCTGCTTTGAGTATTTGTGTCATAATCTTGTGTTACAACGGTCAATCTCTTTGTATGTCAGCGGCTTGCAGTGCGTTCTCCGCCCCGTGATGGGAGCCCGCAGGTCCTGCAACACTTTCCCCGGACCGAAGGCACCTGACATCGGCCAAGCCATCGGAGGGTCTGACAGAAGCGGAGTGTCAAGTGGTCCCGTAAACACAACTGACCTGAAAGACAGAGAGAACGAACATGAGAGACAGCGAGAGCGCTTCGCCACTGCACCGCATGCATGCACTACTGCGTTCACACATCAGGGTGTTTGTCCTCAAGCCAGGCAACACATTACAGCAACACCAACACCTCGAGAGTACAAGACCAAAACTGAGACAACAAGATGCATTTTCAAATGAAATTGTACTAGTATTAAACCTAAGAAATTTGTTTTAAAATGTCTATGTAATACAAAGGCGGGGGATATACACAGTATATTGTGCATGATGCATGCTTCTGCACTAAGCATAGACAAGTTTGTCAAAGGACTCCCAGTGCCAGGTTAAATGTAAATAAGAAGATTAATCTACTTCAAACATCACCAGACGCAAGCGGTATAGCATCTTCTGATAGTATGCCACTGAGACATCACATCACAACATTGCAATATATTCCCATAAAAAAATCTCTGAGGGACATTTTTTTTTACCTTTGTTGGGCATGTTTTTCAGCACATTCCTCAAGACAAGAAATATTTTCTTTCTAAATACCAGTTAGAAGACATCATGTGCCTGTAAAAGGCTGATTATAAGCATACTTCAAATGCTTTGTATGCAGCCTTGTTTGAAACAGTGATAAAAACAAAGACGCTTAGAGGAGAGACCAAAAACAAAGAAGGGTTTACAACGCAAAGTTACAGAAGAGTTGGCATACTAAATGGATTTTCTGTGCATTTCCACTGGATGATTCCACCAACAGAAGGAGTCATTGACATCTCAGCACGACAGCATTTCCTCGCGCTGCTAGATCAGTGTGTTGAAATCAGTGGGGTCACACACTGAACCCTCGCCTTCCCACACTGCCCTGGGAGAAGTGACGTTCTGTGACCGATGTCCGAAAAAAATCTCAGTGTCCAAGAGACTCATTTATAAACATAGACTTCTTACAAAACACACACTGAAAGCCTATGTCTATGCACACGATGGATGGACGGACGGACGGACGGACGGTTGGATGGATGAATGGATGGTTGATTGGTTGGTTGGTTGGATGGATGGATGGATGGATAGATAGAAGGACAGACGGTTGGATGGATGGACGGTTGGTTGGATGGTTGGACGGTTGGTTGGATGGGTGGATGGATGGATGGTTGGATGGATGGATGGATAGAGGGACAGACGGTTGGTTGGATGGATGGATGGATGGATGGATGGATGGTTGGATGGATGCAAGGTTGGTTGGATGCAAGGATGGATGGTTGGATGGATGGATGGATGCAAGGATGGATGGATGGATGGATGGATAGAGGGACAGACGGTTGGTTGGATGGATGGATGGATGGATGGATGGTTGGATGGATGCAAGGATGGATGGTTGGATGGATGGATGGATGCAAGGATGGATGGATGGATACAAGGTTGGTTGGATAGATGGATGCAAGGTTGGTTGGATGGACGGACGGATGGATGGTTGGATGGACGGTTGGATGGAAGGATGAATGGCAGATGGACGGTTGGATGGATGAATGGACGGATGGATGGATGATGGATGGACAGACGGACGATAGGATGGCTGGGCGAACGGGTGGACGGATGGTTGGTTGGTTGGATGGACGGACGGACAGACAGACAGACGGATGGATGGTTGGATGGTTGGATGGATGGACGGACGGAATGGATGGTTGGTTGGATGGATTTGATGGATGCAAGGATGGATGGATATATGGTTGGTTATATAGTTGGATGGATAGATGGTTGCATGGTTGGGTAGATTAACTGTACCATTCAATCAAATTATCCAAAATGTTCAACTATTAAATATTTTAATCATAGCTTTCAATTATACATTTTTTGGGATATACTCAGGATTGTTAAATATTCATAATCAAGAATGAATATTAACATATTAACCTCCGATTTCAACTCAATCATTTAAAAGCATGGTGTGTGTGAGATAATGAAAGACTTGCACACACACACACACACACACACACACACACACACTTCCTGTATTTACATGATTTATTCCACACAGAGAAGCAAACCGAGTCCCGTGACACACAGTGGCCTTGGGCTGGGAGAGGGCTCATTAATCCGGTCTGAACTCACCCCACCTCCCCGACATCCTGTAGGAGCTGCTTTAAACAATGCCGAGGACTCGGAGTGATACAGGAAATGTAGTTTGTGTTTATTTTTGGTCACTCATTCAGTCCTCAAACCAAATGAGCAGATAGTGGGCCATTCTCATAGAAACTACTGTAAATCAGTTTTCCAATCAGGGATTTCCCCCAACCTTTAACATGAAACCAGAATTTGGTCAATATACTTCTTAAATGCAAGTTTCTCATATAATTAATATAGTCATGAAAATATGTATTTTTATAATCTTCCGTCAATAATATCCAACAAAATCACATCTGCCACTGACCTTACTTTTACCTCAGTTAATGTTACCCAAGTTAACTCATGTACCTAATACCTAATGTATTTATCATAATTTGTTGTTGTTGTTGTTGTTGTTGTTATGGACAAAAAAAACCTTGAAAGCATTGCAAATAAGAATTGCAATTCTCATTAATGTCTCCTACTGTAGACAGCATTGGTAATGAACAGAAAGCAAATAGAGACTATCACAGAATATAAACTCAAACTTAATCTTCAAATTCTTCCAGGAGCAAATCTGTATGTCAACAATTACTTTTCCTAAAGACTCCCAGCTAACAGGGAACTTAAAAAATAAATCAAAAAATAATGTTACCATTACTGAATTTTTGTTCATAACTTGCCAGAACTTTGGCCAAAGTTATCTGGTCTTTAATAATGTTCTCAAAGCAAAAAAAAAAAAAAAAAAAAGTTTAAACATCGTTCCTGGAACTTTTTTTTTTACCTGAAACGTTTAGTTGCACTTTTAAAAGTTATACTTGTTACATTTGAATGTTCTGAAACGTTTCCAGAGTTCCTGCAAAATTGTAAAATTATGGATGTTCGTACCTTAATGTTCGCAGAACCAAGAAAAAAACATTTCAAAAGTATTTTGACCTTTCAGAGAACATTCAAAAAAGATTTTATGACTTAATGGGAAAGCAAAATATTCTTAGCACATCATTTTGTTAGCTGGAGATCTGGGGAAACATTTCCAAAAAACGGTGTAAGAAAGTAACAGCTGACTTCTGTTAAAATGCCATTAAAATCCACTTGTGATCTATTTGGACAGCGTCAAAAGAATTCAATCCAAACACTTATGCAAGACCTCTCTTAACATCCAAAACACTGTCAGTGAGGTGATCTCATCTGCAGCGTGCCTTGCCAAAAGAGGTTATTATCTGAGGCACAGGAAGAAAAAAAAAACAGTCCTATTAATAGCCCTTTGGGGAGCCATCATTTACAAATCTAGAGTGGGGAAATCCACAGAAGGAACCCAGGACAGAAAAACCCTCAGAAATACCAACGGTTGTTTGATCCTCCAGCTGACACTATGACAATATGTGCCAACAGGACCAGGTTTTGGGTAGCTGGTCAAGAAGCGCATTAATTTACAATCCAACACCAACAAACAAACTGAAACAAAGAAAGGAGATGGCTGAAGTTAACTATTCCATGGCTGGGAGTCTAGATCTAGTTTAATGTATCAACCAACTAAATCTTTAAAGCAACACCAAGTAACTTTTCCTACAGGTTGGAAGTGGAATTGCCCATTACCGCTGTGATAAATAACTGATCCTACCGCAGCCGACTGCCGCACACACACTCGCTGTTTATCCAGCGCCGGCTTTGGAATGAATGATGTCCAAAGGCAAGGTAGAGCATGTTGCTTGATTTCATGAAAGTGTGATGTATTGCGACATCAGAAACGAAGAAAAACTAAATAATGACTATTGTAAAGCTTGACGTAAAGCAAGTCAGATTTGTAGTTTTCTTCTGTCTTATTAGAACCACAGAAACGCGACCCGATCTGGCAATCTTACATGGCGTGGTTATAGCAGATATAGGAAGGCATAAGGGTGTCTTTCACCCTGTTACGACTCAATGAACCACTCAAACCATTTTAGAAACATTATTTTAAGGTAAAAAAAATCTTACTTCATGTTGCTTTACATGGGTACAAATGGAAATTAAGGTAGTCTCACATAGCAAATTTAAGCCACTTTTTGCCACTTTTTGTGTGTCGTATGCCTCAGACCATGAAGAGATTGTGGGTGATAGGGTGACCATTGACCAATGGAACAGTCTTTCCTCTATGGGAGAACCAACCATCCATCCATCCATCAGTTCATCCATCCATCTAACAGTCCATCCATCTATTCATCCATCCATCCACCCATCCATCCAACAGTCCGTCTATCCATCCATCCAACAGTCCATCCATCCACCCATCCATCATCCATCCAACAGTCCTTCCATCCAACCAATCAACCAACCATCCATCCATCCAACCAACAGTCCAATCAACCAACAGTCCAATCAACCAACCATCCATCCATCCAACAGTCAACCATCTGCAATCAACCAACCAACCATCCATCCAACAGTCCATCCATCCATCCATCCATCCATCCAACCAACCAACCAACCAACTAACCATCTATCCATTTATCCATCCAACAGTCAACCATCTGCAATCAACCAACCAACCATCCATGCATCCAACAGTCCATCCATCCATCCAACCAATCAACCAACCAACCAACCAACCAACCAACTAACCATCTATCCATTTATCCATCCATCCATTCATCCATCCAACAGTCCATTCATCCAACCAATCAACCAACCATCAATCCATTCATCCATCCAACAGTCCATCCATCCATCTAACAGTCTATCATCCATCCAACAGTCCATCCATCCATCCATCCAACAGTCTATCCATCCAACAGTCCATCCAACCAACCAACAAACCATCCATCCATCCATCATCCAACACTCCATCTATCCAACCAACCAACAGTCCAACCTATCAACCAACCATCCATCCAACCAACCAACCATCCGACCAACCAACCAACCAACCATCCAACCAACCAACCAACCAACCATCCATCCATCCAGCCAGCCAACCAACCAACAGTCCAACCAATCAACCAACCAACTAACCACCTATCCATTCATCCATCCATCCATTCATCCATCCAACAGTCCATCCATCCAACCAACAGTCCAACTAATCAACCAACCATCAATCCATCCATCCATCCAACAGTCCATCCATCCAACCAACAGTCCAACTAATCAACCAACCATCAATCCATCCATCCATCCAACAGTCCAACCAACCAACCAACCAACCAAGCAACCAACCGTCTATCCATCCATCTTTATCCTTTTCATTCATTTCCTTTCTCGATTGTTTGTAATCCACGTAACATTCTGCATGTCCAAGGAAGTAATGTAAAGTGTGACGAAATAAGAGAGGAAGCTCTTGAGGATATCTGAGCAAAAGTGGCCACAGGAGATGCATTTAAAAAGCATTTTAATACTAGGTGGAAACCAGGCCCTAGTATTCCCCTAAGTAATACATTTTGTACCTGAAGACTAAAATCGCATTAAAAAAGGTTATTGCCAAGGGAAAAAAATTGAAATTCTCCGCGCTATGAAAGGTAAAATTCAAGGTCTGCAACAGAACAACATCTTGAGGCCTGAAAAGTCTGTATGGATTAAAATAAATAATACATCAAGTCTTAATGATTACTGAGGTGTTTCATCTTGAAAACGCTTGCGCACAACATGGTGGCATAATCATGTTAAAAATAATCATGAAGTACTAGTGACCTGCAATCGGGTGAAATAATAACGAGCAAACATTGCTTTTCCCAAAACCAATCAAACGTGGGTGGATTTCCTGGATAATTTATTTAAAAAGGTAAGGATTTAAACACATATACCACCAAACAGCTCATCACGAATTAGATTTTAATTAGCACACTGAGCCAAAGCAATTTTCTCAGCGCTAGCACATAACAGGCCTGGCAGGACATCTCAAAGTAATGACGATACTAATTAAAGGCTAGGAGACAGGTGAGCTGTATTACTTGAAGAAGAGCGAAGTGACTGGAATTCCTCAAAGGGGTATGTAAAGGTTAACGAAGTGAGCATTTTTATGCTTATTAATTTCCAATTTGGTGATAACTGCTATCTGTGAACCTCAAATCAAGGACAATATTTGAATAATATATTATTCCAGTAAAAACAACAGGTTGTGAATGAATGCCATTTCATCTCAATTCTATGCAAAGATCATAGAATGATGTCTTTTGTCTTATTTTCTGAGACTACAACTCTTGTTCATGTAATAGACCAGTGTCGTTCTCTTTATATATCAGAGAATAATCATTGTCTGGTGTTTTGGACAGTGGACACAGCTTTCCCATGTTAAAAGATCAGCAACGAAGGAGGATTCAGGGGTTTGTAAATGGCACAGGCATTCTGTCTGAGTCTTCAGCAACCGGTAATGATCAAGCCAAACCAATCTAGAGGTGCAGCATTTAACGGATCGTTGAATAGCAAACTCGGGGGATAAAAGTGTTCTCTCTCTCTCTATGATTGCTGATAAATGCAAGGCAATTTCTTTTTAAACCTACAAATGTCATTAGTATGCATGCTACCAGGTAACTGCAGTTCACAATAACACACACCATTACTTACCAGAGCATACTGATTTGAGCACACAAGGTTTGTCCAAGCAATACAACAAAATGTTTCTGTTTGAATCAATTTTAGCACAAGTCTTTTGGAAGTGCAAACATCATCATCATGTCGACAACATGATCCAATCTCGTCCAGTCTCAGCTACAACTACAGTGTATGAGGGCAGGACAAAGTGTGTTGCGCGCAGGCAGGCGCTGGCGCTGGCATTATGCAGGCAGTTCAGAATCACTTCTTTCTTTTTTCCCCCTCTTTTTATGAGAGGAAATATCCAAAAAAGCTTAAAGGAGTAGTTCACTTTTAAAAAAAACGATTGCTGATAATTTCCTCACCCCCGTGTCATCCAAGATGTTCATGTCTTTCTTTCTTCAGTCGAAAAGAAATTAAGGTTTTTGATGAAAACATTCCAGGATTTTTCTCCATATAATGGACTTCAATGGGAACCAAACAGTTCAAGGTCCAAAAGACAGTTTCAGTGCAAACTGTTCAAAGGGCTTTAAACGACACCAGACGATGAATAAGGGTCTTATCAATCAAAACGATCGCTCATTAAAAAAAAAAAAAATGTTTAAGTTTTATAAGCTCAAATGCTCGCCTTGCTCTGTTCTGTGATGCGCGTTTGTGACTCTCCTGTCCGAACTCGTTCATCAAAATGAAAAAAAATCTTTTTTTCGAGTCATTTCGTTCATTCAACGAACGAAATGAACGAATTGACTCACTCATCAAAATGAATGAACCTTTTTTCGAGTCATTTGGTTCAGTCAACGAACGAAATGAACGAATTGACTTCATTTTGATTTGATTTGTTCATTTTGATGAACGAGTTCGAACAGGAGAGTTCCGAACACACATCACAGAACAGAGCAAGACGAACATTTGAGCTCATAAAACTTTTTCTTTTTTTCTTTTTTTAAATGAGCGATCGTTTTGCTTGATACGACCCTTATTTATCATCTGGAATCATTTAACGCCCTTTGAACAGTTTGCAGTTTGCACTGAAACTCTCTTTTGGACCTTGAACCGTTTGGTTCCCATTGAAGTCCATTATATGGAGAAAAATCCTGGAATGTTTTCATGAAAAACCTTAATTTCTTTTCGACTGAAGAAAGAAAGACGTGGACATCTTGGATGACATGGGGACGAGTAAATTATCAGCACAAGTTTTTTTTTTTTTAAATGAACTACTCCTTTAATGGGGGCACTTTATGAAATGAAAAATGAAATGAAAGTGCACCCTGAATTTGTACATTGTCTCTGGCTAGCACACAAAGCTCTACTCACCAGAGGGGGCGCTGTCACAGTCATGAACGTTACACTTCTTTGTGTTCTTTGGTCGAGGTTCATGATCACAATCCACATGCTCATTTTCGTCCTCAAGCTCGGCCTTAGTGTTGACACATTTGACCAATCGCTGCTGAACGCCTCCTCCGCAGGTCACAGAGCACTGCCAACACACAATAGACAAGCCTGTTAAACACCCAGGACGGTTTCCATCCAGCCTTTAACAATCTTCCATCAGATGCAAAGTTTTGACAACACATGAATGTCTTCAAACGGGTCATATCCTATCATTTTCATTAAGTTTTTTTTTCTATTTTCAGTAGACGTGTTTACATGTGACTAATGTTCATCAATCAGAATGAATCCAATCCAAAGTTTCTGAAAGTTCTGTTTACATGAACCCTAAACGTTCCGGCCCGATTCACATATATTGCTATAGATACCATGAGCATAATCGTCCTTTTTGCCTTATGACACATCTAAGACATTATAAGAGCTTTTAGCAATCTCATGATGAGTTTGTAAGACATGAGATGCGAATAAACATATGCACATTTGTATAGCGTAAAACACGGCAGTGTGCATGTGTTTTTTTATTCACCACACCTTTCAATCCAATTTAAATATCATTCAGATTGAGTTGAATTTGCATCGATTGAAGTGTTTACATGAAGTCTGATTGAGCCACCAATCCAATTATAAATGGATTATTTTAGTGCATGAAAACAGTGACCGTCTCTCTGACCCGTAGAATTAAAAAGGTGATGCACAAAGTTGAATATTTTCTCATAAGAACACTCCCAGACAGCAACATAGTGTTGTTGTCATTCAACCCCTACCACAGGCAGCTTTCACAACCTTTCGGCACATCCCTACCTTTGTTTATGCCCATTACTGTAACTCTCAGATACCCGCACTTTACTTCACTGATTGTCCAATTCTGTTGCTTCCTACGTTTAAGTTTGACATTCTGCACACACTGTGAATAGTCCATTACATATCTTTACCTGAATGAAAAACCGAATGAGAGAAAATTACCCATGAATCATTCTGTAATTTTCGTCCACTATTTGGGATATTGCCATTTTCAGAAATTGCCACAACAGAAAAAAACGACATTAATCTGTAACTTTCAAAGAAATGTTTGCTTGTACATCTTTTTTATTCCTTCTAATACATAATAAATACACTGGCCAAAGTTCTGGGTGGTTGGGGGTTTACAAAAGTATTCTTGTTCACCAATCTTCACTTTTACATTCAAACCAGTCACGAGATGTAACAAGGTTTAGAGCCAGACCGATATTATCGGCTGATATTAGGCATTTTCCAAACTATCGGTATCGGCAGTTATAATGGCCGATAAATTAATATTTCAACATTAAAATAAAAATGGGCGAAACAAGCTTGAAACATGTCATGAGTGTTGGAGTTGTATAGTTTGTCCACCAGAGGGCAATGTTCTGTTGCGACAATAAAAGAAAAAAGTTTCTTTTTAAAATGCATTTTCTTATTATTTTAGTTAAAACTTATACATAACTACAAATAACTAATGTTAGGGAAATCTGTTAATATTTTGTTGCGCATTTCTGGAAAAAAAATAAAAATATCGGCCGATATATCGGAATATCGGATTTTAAAACCAACAATTTTTTGTATCGGTATCGGCCTTCTAAATCCTTTATCGGTCGGGCTCCACTTTCTTCTTCTTTGCAGTCTTCTAGTTTTATGCTGTGTTGTTCGCTCACTGATCTGCACTTATATAACCAAACAGATGTTTTGGGGTTTTAATGTTGTTCAATAAATAAAATCTGAGATTCTGAACAGAAAGCAGCAAATGGTGTCCATCTAATTCCGATTATCTGGGCTATTTGTTTCACATCTTCGTATGCATCAATTGTTATCTAGTGTAGAGACACACTGTTAAACCTGGTGACTTGTAAAAATCAAATGCTTCCTTAAAGGAGTAGTTAACTTTTGAAAAAAACTTTTCACCCCCATGTCATCCAAGATGTCCAAGTCTTTCTTTCTTCAGTCGATAAGAAATTAAGTCAAATGCTCGCCTTGCTCTGTTCTGTGTGACTCCTGTTCGAACTCGTTCATCAAAATGAACAAATCTTTTTCTGAGTCATTTCGTTCGTTTTGTTCGTTGAATGAACCAAATGACTCGGAAAAAGATTCTTCGAGTTTGAACAGAAGAGTCACGAACGCGCATCACAGAACAGAGCAAGGCGAGTATTTGTGCTTATAAAACTTAAACTTTGTTTTTTATTTATTAAATGAGCGATCGTTTCGCTAGGTATGACCCTTATTCATCGTCTGGAATCGCTTAAAGCCCTTTGAACAGTTTGCAGTTTGCACTGAAACTGTCTTTTGGACCTTGAACCGTTTGGTTCCCATTGAAGTTCATTAAATGAAGAAAAATCCTGGAATGTTTTCATCAAAAACCTTAATTTCTTTTCGACTGAAGAAAGGCAGACATGGACATCTTGGATGACATAGGGGTGAGTAAATTATCAGCAAACGTTTTTTCAAAAGTGAACTACGTATGACCCTCACCTGACCCCAGGATCCAGTAATCCACTGATTGCATGGATGGATGTTGCAAGTCTGGATGTAGCTGGGCTTCCCGTCGTCATCACATTTCCCAGTTTCAGGGCAAGTGACCAGCCTCTGTTGCTCCCCAACTCCACACAGCTCTGAACACTGTAGTCATAGATGGAGATGAAGAGAGTCGAGTGAAGGTAAGGAAACAGAACCAAAGAGCTAAGGAGGGGAGACCAGCTCCTTTACCTGCCCCCAAGAGGAGGTGTACCAATCTAAACAGTTGTGGATGTTACAGGGAATCCGGACAGGAGGTCTAGGGGAGGTGGCCTGACAATGAAACGGCCTCAGCAACCTTTGATCCCGTGTGTCGTAACAATGAATCTCTCGAACCTTCACTCCTACACCACAGTTTTTCGAGCACTGCCAAAATAGAAACGTCCATTGTTTTGTCAGTCGCTGGAAATTCATTAATTTTAGGTTTGGCTGCATGCATGTGGACTTACTTTAGTCCACTCTCCAATTTTCCATGCAGAGCAGGGTCGAAGGTAGCAGCGGCGCGCTGGCACGGGCCTAGTAGCTAAATCACAGTCTGATTCTTCACCAGTGCTGCAGGACACTGATCTCCAGATGGCACCAAGCCCACAACTTGTGGAGCACTACCATACAAAATCATTTGTAGTATTGAAGTATCGGTTGACACTGAAACAGGCATGCAAAATTAATTTATCCAAGACCCATTCCTGGATCAACATTTTTATTAACTACCTTATCAAATTACCTTTAAACATTAGCGGTTACGGGCTTCAACAACATTATTATTAATATATCATCCCTTTGATTTTCAGGTTATGAAACCTGGCGTACACATACACACTAGCTATGTTCACATTCAAAGTTTTGAATTTAACTTGGACGATCACATAAAACATTTGCAAAAAATAGCACAGTTTCCATCCAGTGACTTGAAGAGAACAAAATCGTAACTTTCTGATTAACTGCTGCCGCCAATTATTACTAAGAAAATACAATCAATTACCAGTGCCTCAGAACATCCAGATGAAGCGCAATAAATGCGATCATGTTATCTTGCTTCCTTGTTTGAGAATGCAGTCATGTAAGAAAGTTCGGGACTTTCCTGTTATCTGGACCCCACGATGGCCAACCCCTAACCCCGCCCCTAAACCTACCCATCACTGGGGTTAAGACCAATCAGGGATGATGGCATACCCCTAACCCCGCCCCTAAACCTACCCGTCACTGGGGTTAAGACCAATCAGGGATGATGGCCTACCCCTAACCCCGCCTCTAAACCTACCAGTCATTGGGGTTAAGACCAATCAGGGATGATGGCCTACCCCTAACCCCGCCCCTAAACCTACCCGTCACTGGGGCTAAGACCAATCAGGGATGATGGCCTACCCCTAACCCCGCCCCTAAACCTACCCGTCACTGGGGTTAAGACTAATCAGGGACGATGACCTACCCCTAACCCCGCCCCTAAACTTACCCGTCACTGGGGTTAAGACCAATCAGGGACGATGGCCTACCCCTAACCCCGCCCCTAAACCTACCCGTCACTGGGGCTAAGACCAATCAGGGATGATGGCCTACCCCTAACCCCGCCCCTAAACCTACCTGTCACTGGGGTTAAGACCAATCAGGGACGATGGCCTACCCCTAACCCCGCCCCTAAACCTACCTGTCACTGGGGTTAAGACCAATCAGGGATAACATTAGTTCCTAAATGTTATATGGTGGGGTCCGGATAACAGGAAAGTACCGAAAGCTCTTATTGGATAAAAAAAACGTTTTTTTTTTAATACACATTTTTTAATTTATGCACATCTTGGCATTTCCATCCAGTGTTTTTTTTTTTTATGCAATATCCTAAAATTCACATAAAATGGGTGAATGGAAACATGGCTAATGTCTGACTTTAAGGATGGACAGCTGTACCACCTGACCCTTGTATCGATTTTTGTTGCTAAAATAACCTGAAAGACAAAGCTATGTTTGTTTTGAAACCCAAAACTGTGGCGTCAGCATAATTCAAGGACTCTAATCATGGTGGCCGCCTGCTGTTTCTCAGCCCATGCTGGTTTCATATCTAGAGAATGTGAGGAATGCATAATTAGCTACTCACAGCACTCCAGTTGCCTTTTTTCCAGTGTGCAGGGAAGGCCGAGGGGGAAAGGGAAGACATGACCAGCCCAGTGGGCATCATAGGGCTAGAAGAATGCACTGAATGCTCAATGCTAATGTCCTGAGATGGCTGCTCAGTAGGAGTAGAGAGAGTCGGGTTCAGCCCAGTAGGTCTAAGTGTTCGGGAAATAATAATCTCATTGTTGCCAGTCTCTGTCAAGCGAGGTAAGGGGATCGGAGTTCCCCAAGGCTCTATTCTAGGCCCGATTGAACTGTGAAGTTCTGCTGCGATTGTAGTGTCAGGAATCTCAGTCGGAGTGAAGAGTGGGGGCTCAAAGTCACTTTCCGTTTCTGTAGGAGGTAGAGCTGTTGTTCCAGCTGCTGAGGTCATGCTACTGTAATGTTTGGCTGGGATAGAGGAAGTTAGAGACGGAGAAGACTCTTGAGAAAGGCTATCTGAGGTCGTTACAGCGGACCATGGTTCACTAGCCTTCGTTTTAGTTGTTTGGACAGTGAAATCTTCACTGGGAGCACTGCGTAGAAGATCCATTGGTTGAGAAGTTGCACTCAGCGAGACTGGCGGCGAGGTCGTAATCCATTGTAATTGAGTAGTGGGATTATAAACGTGTCTGTTCTCAAACCGAAACAGCCTTTTCGGTTCATAATTTTGAGTACTATGCTGAGGTTGAAAGCTTTCCCAGTCACTTTCACCCACAGGAACATCTTCATCTTTTTGACTGCCTTTGTATTCGTCGTTGTTATTTGACTTTCCGTTCAAGCTTACATGTGTTTCTTGAGTTAAAAAGATGTTTGGCACAGTTCCATATGATAATGTAAGCTTGTCCTGAGGGGACACATCTGCAGTGGATGGAGGTTTCCTTGTAATACTGATGTCCGGACTCAAGCCAATATCAAAGTCTGATGCCTTCAATTTGTTAAATAACCTGGTCGCTACAGAGGAGGGTTCAGTTGTTGTAATGACAGGCAGAAAATAGTCCTCAGCAAATAGCTCATCATTATTTTCCTCCAGTACGTCTTTCTTTTGAGGTCCATGACCTTCAGTAGCTGTAATGCTGTCAAAGCGAATAGTGGTGGGACTGTATTGGTTTGCAGAAGAGGTAGTTACGGGGACATCTGTCCCTCCATGTTTTATTCCTGAGTTATCAAACATATCCTTTTCGTCTTTATTAAGGTCATAAGACAGATCCTCGTGGAATTTTATAAAGTTATAGTCATAGTAAAAATCATCAACTTGAAGATTTTTCACAATCGAATTTTCCGAGGACTTTTCAATATGACTGTAATGTGAGAAATCATCTTCTATAATGTCATTGAGGTCAACATTGCCCCTCGGCTGATTTAGAGTAAGACCGTCATGAGGTATAGCTTTTATCTCATTGAAAAACTCTTTGCTGGACGCTCCACTTCCTGACCAGTCGTTGCCAAAGATGTCCGAGTTTATGGAGCAGTCCTTAGCGTAGCATGGCATGGTTGAATTAGGCTTGGCTTTCGGATCACAGTCTTCACCGGTATTCCAGCTGCAGGTCACGTCACGTATGCGGACACCAGATGCACAGCTCACTGAGCACTGAGGAAGAAGCAGACGGTAAGAGCTGTCAAGTCAGAATATCGATTTAAAAACAGCAAGTGAGACCGTTCTGTATATCAATGAGTCAAAAGAGTTTAAAAGCGTCGCCTTTGTGCAGTTTTATCCCATGAAACACAATCTGAAGCTCGTCTTATGGGAAAGTAGGGAGTAGTCATGAAGCATGTATAGTGTTTGTAGTATCGACAGCATTATTGTGAAGATTATATGTTCACCTCAGCTCAAATATTGTGGTATTGAGATAGTTCTGATAGCATGAAAATGATACTAGTTACAGTCAAATCTACTCAAATCCATAGTTTGGTTCAAACCTTATTTTTTTATTTAATAATAATCAGAAAAAAATAAATCTATATTTTTTAATGCACAGATCATATATATTTATATAAATAACGAGCTGTCAAGCGATTAATCAGGATTAATCGCATCCAAAATAAAAGTTTGTGTTTACATAATATATGTGGGTGCACTGTGTATAATTATTTTATATATATAAATACACATACATGCTTGTATATATTTAAGAAATATTTTCATGTATATACTGTATATAGATTTATATATGTAACACAAACTTTTATTTTGGATGCGATTAATCGCAATTAATCGCGATTAATCGTTTGACAGCCCTAATATACTGTGTATATATATACTGTATGTATAATTATTTTGTATAAATACACACATATTCATGTATATATTTAAGAAAAATGTGTTATTTATAAAATATTAATATTTATATATAATATCAATTATGCATTAATATATGTTCAGTAGGCTATATACATGCAAATATTTCTTAAATACATACATAATCAATGCCCAGAACTAATATATATATATATATATATTAGGGCTGTGCAAAAATTAATTGCGATTAATCACATCCAAAATAAAAGTCTGTGTTTACATAATATATTTGTGTGTGCTGTATATAATTATTTTGTATATATAAATACACACACATGCAAGTATATATTTAAGAAAATTTGTTATTCATATATAAAATATTTATATTTATATAATATAGATTATGTAATTATATATATAAATATACAGAATTTAAGCGCAAATAATTCTTAAATATATACATGCATGCATAGGTATTTATATATACAAAATAATTATATACAGCACACGCAACTATATTATGTAAACACAGACTTTTATTTTGGATGCGATTAATCGCAATTAATTTTTGCACAACCCTAATATATATTTATATATATGTATATATAGCGCTCCTATAATGCTACAATCTCAGTAAAACCTTTCTTCACAGATCATTCTGTACTCTTCAAGAATGTCATAATCTGATTTCAATCATGACAACTCTCAGAGTGTAAAGGATATGACAATGTTGATATGTTTGGTCTTGGCGGAATAGGTATGATACGCTTTTGCTGTTATTGCCGAGAGTCGCTCCTGCCTAATTGCCAATACACACACGACACGCTGCTGTGAGCAAGTAAGACATGCTGCTGCTGTACAATACAGTGTACATGAATTACCCATAGCAGATCTATACAGGTGGAGCTGGGGAAGGTGGAGGGTTTCTGAAACTGCTACAGCAAATGCTGACCGATATTTGAAGGATGAGCAGCGAGCTCATTGGCCACTGAAACAGCAGGACCAATCAGCTGTGCCCTAGAGAGAATGATGTGATTGCAAGCAGGTTGAGTTAAGGACCTGCGCCATCTAGAGTTTCACGACAGAACTTCGTACGTAAAAGCCGGCTCACCTCAGACCAGCTTCCTGAAGTCCAGTCAGCAGGACAGGACACGCGTGTGTTACACGGGACGATTGACTCGGGCTTAGGCAAGTGTTGACATTCAGTGGGCTGAAGCGCTTGTTGCTCATCCAGCCCTAGGCTCCGAATACACAGCACTGTTCTCTTCCTAAGCCCCATGTCCCCACAGCTAGATGAGCACTTCTGCCACTCTCCAACCCACCATCTGATGACAAAGAAACACCACAGGAATTACTGTAATCTTACTGCACTTAAAGGGATACTCCACTTTTTTTTGGAGATAGGCTCATTTTACAACTCCCCCAGAGTTAAACAGTTGAGTTTTACCGTTTTCAAATCCATTCAGACGATTTTTTGATATTTAGAAGAATATCACTTACCAGACAGTTTCTGGTCTCATTGACTTCTATAGTAGGAAAAAAATATACTATAGAAGTCAATGAGACCAGAAACTGTCTGTTCACTGATATTCTTCTAAATATCAGAAAATCGTCTGAATACATTCGAAAACGGTAAAACCCAACTGTTTAACTCTGGGGGAGTTGTAAAATGAGCCTATTTCCAAAAAAAGTGGAGTATCCCTTTAAAGGGATGTGATATTACTCCAAAACATATGATAATAGGTTAACAAAAAATGTAGCCTACTGTTGATTTGATATTACATTGTGGGTGAATAGGCTTGTAACCCAAGGACAATGGTGCCACCAGAATAACAATATTCATGATTCTGAAGCTGAAAATATAGAATTATTTTAGACGAATATTCTTGCACTTTTTCTGACTAGATATATTTAGATGTATTTTTAAATAATGTTGGACACTTTTTACTGGTCAAGTTATTAGCATTATAAGGACCCACAAATATACCTCCATTGCATTATTATACATTATAATCAACATTATATATAGGGTTGGTTATCGAGAATCGAGTATCGATTGGAACCGGGACTAACTTTTCGTTTTTCCCAGAATTGTTCAAAAGTTAAAATTTCGATTCCTTGTTTCGATATTCATAGTCCGCCGACTGGAAGAAGAAATTGTTGAACAACACCAACGAAGAAGCGTTGGCATAACCGCGCGAGTCGAACATGAGTAACTTACGTCGGCGGTCCAAAGTGTGGCTTCACCTTTCTAAAAATAACGAAATCTCGGCAAAATGCAAAATTTGTGACAGAAGGAGTATTTCCTTCAGAAAGGATTATTTCCTTCAGAAAAACCGTTGGTTAGCTAAACTTTTTTGACCCTGCCTCTTAAAAGAATCGGAATCGAGAATCGTTAGGAACCGGAATCGAAACAAGGAATCGGAATCAGAATCGTTCAAATTCAAACGATACCCAACCCTAATTATATATAGTAGTTTAATTTAGTACTGAGAATTTTTTCCTCACACAGTAAGTTTTATTTTGGGAACTATTCACGATACATATTGTTGCATTTTTGTATTGCGATATATTGTGGCACGATATATTGTTACACCCCTAGTCATCGGAGGATTGTTTGTCCAGAGGCTAAAGACTACAGTCAGTAGTCGGGTCTGTCCCGCATGTCCTCAACCCACCCATAGAGGGCGATCTCACTCAGATAATGAACACATAGTGTCGGCCATCTTTGTTTGGAAGCTAAGCTCTTGTTCTGTGGAGAATCTGTCGGGGTTACCATCCTCTTTTTCCCGGACATGTCCGGCCGTCGATATCCGGGATTCAGCTTTTGCTTTCTGCAGTCGCCATTCATTTCGCCATTCACACATGCAATTTTGTTTCAATCTAACTGAATTCATTCCGATTGGTGAATCTGCAAATCGGAATAATTCGCCACAGTAAACATGACTCGCGCCGTTCTCCCGCGGCCCTCACTCGTCCCGCTCGCCACAGTAAACATAATGAACGGCGACTGTAGGACGCAAAAGCCGAATCCAGGACATTTTGGGCGATCTCGAAACACATTTTTGGCCAGACTCATCACAGAGACTCACTAGTAGCCTAGAGTTGTTGTTTAACTACTGCGCTCTGTTACCAGTGGGCGTGGCCTCGTAGGAGCAAGTGCATTCTGGGAGTTGTTGTCTTTCATCCACATAAGCCAAAAATACATGTTCTGGCTTTTCTCAGTCTACAAAGCTCCAAAGTCAAAAGTAATTTCACATTTCTTCTACATAAATGACCCATTTAAATACACATTCATCTTTCCAGAGCTGAAGTATCCCTTTAAAAGCCACCAAGCGTGCTGCTGCTGATGGGTGAGTAAAGCATAGGGCTGTTCAGCAGTAAAACTCACATGGCTGGACATGAGCCCTTATTACAGGTAGTTTGCTTGTCATCAGGCCTAGCAGACTGATCACAGTAATGCTCCTCAACGATCCCAGACGTTCTCTCCACACAGTGTACAACTTGCCTTTGCACACCTGGAAAAACAAAAAAAAATCAGTGGTTTAGAAAAAGGTACATTTGCTAATGCACACAAGTATGCACTTAACATGCGGCAATCACAGAAAAGGGTAAATTATGGAATCGTCTGGCATTTTAACAGAGAAAGTTGACAACTGTACCACAGCCTGCCCTTCTTCAAAGGGAAAAAAGCTCAAATTAATACACACATTTTATATTACAAATATTAAATTATAAATATATATAAATATTATGCAATATTAAAGGTTACCAAAAATCTAAATACGGTTTATTCATTGGATCCCTTATTAAGGTCTTATCCGTTAATGCATTAACTTACATGAATTTGCATTGAACAATGTATTCGGGAACACTTTATTTTTCAACTTGTTTTATTTAATATTTTAACAGATACAAATTTGGATCCTAAAAATGGATTAGTAAATGTTGAAATTCACATGAACTAAGATTATTAAATACTGCAAGTATTGTTCATTGTTATCTCCTGTTAACTAACCAGTGTTTCCCACAATGATTTTCAACAATTTAGTCAAACGTTTAAGTTCATTTACTTTCCATGATCAATTAGCCAATAGGTGTAAACACATTATTTTTCTAATAGTATTATAAAAATATGATCAAATCAGGGGGAAAATGCCAATAAAAGTTTCTTATGAATTTTAACCTTGCACTTTATATATTTTACAATGGTGTTTTTATGATCATACCTGTAGTACTTTGAGGTTCGTCTTAAATATAAAGTGCATTAGAAATAAAATGTATTTTTATTATCATTAATATGTAGTGTTAGTGGCATTTCACTCTCTTTTATGCTTATATTCAACACTAAACTGAAAATTTACCTGCATGACAAGTCTCTTAATATTATTTTATTTATTAATAATTCAGTTTGCCTTTACGAACACGAGCACCAGCCTATAATCTTTTTCTGATTATCCTATTTTCCTCTCTTTGAATGTAAGAACATCTTGAGCTGAGATGAGCAAATTCATGGCCTCTGATACTAACCACCTTCATTACTCTATTACTATTCTACCTTAGAAATTGAATTGACTCTTGTTGTGTACTCTCCTCATCCTCGGGCTGGTCTCGACCTTTATTTGACCGCTTTGAGAAGCAAAGTGTCCAACAAAGAGATAAAAAGACCCACAGTCCTTCACAGGTGTTTGAAGACTGTAATCAGATGAAACAGATGGGCTAAAGGGCCCCGGGGCCCATGTGTCCGTCTGCACTGATTGGTGTGACCCCCAAAAGACAGACCTGATCTCCATGTATACAATGTCATATGTTCAACAGAATCCTACTGAGGTGTATTGCATTCACTTGAAGAAAAAAAATCTACTCTGTTTTTCTGAATTAACCAGTTAATTTCTCATGAGAAAAAAATATTTTGCTCTGTTTTTCTGAATTAACGAGTTAATTTTTCATGGATTTTTTTTTGCTCTGTTTTTCTGAATTAACGAGTTAATTTTTCATGGAATTTTTTTTTTTTTTGAAAAAAACTCAAAAACTTTTTTCTCACGAAAAATTCACTCATTAATTCAGAAAAACAGAGCAAAAAATTTTTTTCTCATGAAAAATTAACTCGTTAATTCAGAAAAACACAGCAAAAAAAAATTTTCTCATGAAAAATTAACTCATTAATTCAGAAAAACAGAGCAAATTTTTTTTCTCATGAAAAATTAACTCGTTAATTCAGAAAAACAGAGTAGATTTTTTTTCTTCAAGTGAATGCAACACGCCTCCGTAGAATCCCACATTAGAGGTGTTGATTTAAAATGTTCATTGGTGGATTAATTATGGAAAAAATAACGATAATTCTTAATCGTGTTCAGTGTGAAAGGCCCTTTACACTGCATGCAGTTTAGTTATGAACAAGATGACTGCATGATCAAGCCTTATTAGAATACAGCTAAAAAAAAAATGTCACAAAAATTCAAGATATGGGGGCAAAAATGCCCCAGATGGGTTTTTGTCTCATGTTTATATCATATGATATATTGGAAAGGCTGAAACTTTCGTGATGATGCAGCACTGACCTGTGAACTGCACAGAGCATCATTCACATTCATGTTTTCACCACATAGCATTATTAGAATAAAAAAAAAATACACCGTTCCATGGCTTTAAATCATTTGGGTGTCATTTCTAAGCCAAAATTGATGTGTGATTAATTCGCAATTAATGTAATTAATTCGATTAAAAGCAGTGCTATCTTGCATTTCTTTCAGTTGCACCAGATGACTTTGCCCACACACACACACATATTTAATCATTTATTGGCTTAGCCAGATCTTCAGAATGACAACGGTCAGTGCGAGTGACGTCTAAAGCTGAGACTAACTCAGTTCATAATATCATTTTTGCATGATAAATGCATAGCTCAGCTTATTTTAAAACATTATTTGATGTCCTGGGAACCCTTCATTTGAGTTTGGACCGACAAAGCTTTAATTCTGCTAATTTTGATATAGAATAATTGATTTACCTGCTGTGCCAGATCAATTAAATGATGCCATTTGTTTGAGCACTTCAGTCAAATTAAAGATGAGCAGCGGTTAATTGCATCTAAAGATGAACATATTCACTCTAACTCTTCAGAACTAGCCCGAATGGTGCTCTTGGGGTAGACATGGACACATTTTTTGTAATATTCAACTTCATTTTCATATTTTATTACAAATAACATTACAAATAAATGTTAATTAAAAACTATATGTGCTGTGCAATGACCTTTAAAATGAACAAATGTTACAAAGAACACATTTAGCTAAAGACAATTTCATGTGAAACTATCCACTGATCATAATCAACGAGAATCAATACAATGTACTTTAATTTCAAGAGGAGTTACTTGAGTGAAGTAGTAAAATATACATCAGAAAAATAAATGACAGAATAAATCAAATTTGCCTTCGCACTATTAAAACATCCTGCATAGCTTAAAGAATTCTCCTCATGAAATTTTTCATTTATTTAATCAAGCTCCAAAAATGGCTCATTTTGATATTTCGGGATCTGTGACATCACACAGGCAAATATATTTGCATATGCCCGCCCCCAGAGCAAGACATCAACCAATAGTTTTACAGCATGAATCCACTATAGGCTCCGCCCCCTGGCATTCAGTCATGCCTACACTGACAAATACAAATAAAATCCATTATAATGACTGATGCTGTCTACACTGATACAGTAAACAGTTTCTGACGTACTCCACATGCTTAATAATGCTTTGTCTGTAAATGATGGTTTTATATGGATAACGTTTTCAATATCGAGTGGGTGTTGATACTGTTTCCTATGCAATGATGTTAGCCAATATTAATAGTGAGCGTTTACTGACAGCCTTAAAGGAGCCGCGACTTAAAACAGATCATTTCAGGGTGAGAATGAAGGTAGAAAATAATAATTTTCTGCATATATATTTGTGTTTTTATTATGCAAAAAAACTTTATTAACATCATAAGTGAACCCTTAACCCCTTCGCTGTCACCCCCCTTTTTGAGAATGGGGGTTTAAATGCACTAAATGGCTGTAATTCAAGAGTGTTTGACTATATACCCAAGTTTGGTCTTGTTTTAAAGCAAACACTCAGCAGATTATTGCTGAAGTGAAAACACTTCGAAAAATGAAAGTATGAAAAAGATATGGAGGTTTAAATTTACAGTAAATCAAATATACTGTACTTTATATTTTTTATTTTATATAAATTTATATTTTACAAAATATTTGAACAGTTTAGATGCAAAAGCCTCTAAATGCCATTTGAAATGTTCTTCTTTAATGATGATTTTTATCAAGCTTGTATATTGAAGTTCAGTAATTTCACTCAAATAATAATTAATAGGTAATTATCATTGCCATTTAAGTGAAATCACTGAACTTAAATATGCAAGCTTGATAAAAATGATCATTCTAGAAGAAAATTTCAAATGGCACTTGAAGGCTTTTGTATATGAACTCTTCATTTTTTACTCTAAAATTACTATAAAATCAAAGCCATAAATCTAAGGAACATATTAAAATAATAATAATAAAAAACAATCCATGTCAATACCGCTTTAAGAAACTCTATCTGGTACCTCAAGTATACAAAGGATGAGATATTCAGTCTAATCAGGTCAGTATACAAACCTCTTTCTATTAGTAAAACTATATGAAATGATTAACAAATAAATGTGTTGTATACGATTGGTTCAGCTTCAGCAGCTTCTCTAAATCATTTCTACCAACTCTCCACTTGCTAGCACTTTTCTATCTCTAAATGAAAAGAGTTGTATAAAACTTTAATCCCAGTGTTGATCCTTATGAATACATCATTTAAACGATACATTTACCAAAGCTTCCCACAGAGTGCAATTGCATGCAAATCCTTAAGCCTGTGATTTCAGCTGCCTTGTCAAATACAAAAAAAGTTCAATTTTTTCAGATTAAATATTGGTCTCTGAGATACAAATAACAAAATATGCAGCAAAATCAGAGGTAGTCCATCATGAGGAAAAGATTTTTGTAAAAGGAGCTTGTAAAAACTCTCGGGATGTTCGTCATAATTACACTTTGATTATCATATAGCCATTTGTTTAACGGAGAATGAACGACACTGCAGGAACTTCAAATGTACTTTCTTAAACATTGACGATAGTATTTCTTCCTGCATGGCTCCTAATTACATTCATTACAACAGCGGCAGATCATTAACTGGAAATGATTAGATTGACCCGCCAGCTGGCCCAAAAAAATACCCAGCTGTGATCCCTGGGTCAAATTAGACACACTTTAATCACGAATTCAGAGAATGTTTAATGGTATTTAGAGAACAACAAGTCTAAAGACCCCATTTGTTGCTGAAAATTGTGAAAGGCCATAATTTGTCTTAAAATATGGGAACATTCAGTGACTTTTCTATTACTTTTTTTGCACGCTCTTCTTGACTATATATCCCATTGTCTCGTTTTATTGACCCATAGACAATAAAAAGCAAAAAACTCCTATGTTCAAGTGTTATAAAAATGTGTACAAAATGTTGTTAACTTTTTTTTTGGGTGGGTGGGGGGGGGGCGGGGGGGCGGGTGGGATGACCATGTTGGAAGGGGGAGGGGTATTTTTTTATTATTTTTTTTAATTTTTTTATTTATTTATTTTTTTGGTTATAAGGTTTTGGTTTCTTAAGATAAAAAATGAAACTGGAGAAATATTTCAATGCTTGTCAAATGTAACATGCATCATCCTCCAATAAAAATATATATATATATATATATATATATATAAAAAAGAGTGCAAAACAGACACATCCACACAAACACACTTTTATACACACACACACACACACACCAAAAAATTCTGATTATACATGTGTTTTGCATTTTTAAAATGCTTAGTTTGTCCACCAAATGGCATCCATCTCATTTCAAAAATTGCTTTTATGAGGCCTAAGCTTGACTCTAAAATGAAATACAGCTTTAAAAAAAAATATATATATATTTTTTAAAATATTTTTTCTATTACATTCAATGGGAAATTTTGTCATAATTATTGCATTAATACTAATTATAAATTTTTTTTTATTTTTGAAATTTTCTCAAAACACCAAAAAAGAAAAGGAAAAATATTATAAAAAAAACAAGTAAATAAAAAATAAAAAAACATGACAAACTTTTTAAAATATGAATCCCGCCCTTTTGGGTCCATTTGGACCCGAACACCCCGAGTGTGACTCTGAAACGAACAACCTCAGAGGGTTAATCCAGGAATCACATGCGTGCCGAACCATATGGCCTGGTCAGTACAAATCTGTTTAACCCCTAAAATCTAAAATCACACAAAACTCCCTCTCACGTAGATTGAAATACAGTAAATGTGACAATATTATACCATTATTTAAGTATTATTTCTAAGCTTATTTGAGCTGGGATGTTTTCACAGTATTATATTTGAGCATCAGCTTGTCCAAAGTCTGTTTCCTATAAAGTTTATTTCGGCACTGTTCACTGTCTGTCTGCAGTTATTGAGAACGCAATTTGTTCCAGAGAGCTGATTTATTGGTGAAACCGAGCAAATAGAGGCAGAGAGAGCAACAGATCAACTTTCTGCACTTTTCAGTATAATATGAAACTGTAACAGTGTAAGTAAATACACATAGAGTGGTGAAGCAGATCCGTCAGGATTGGGCGTAAGTGTACAACAAGACGACTCCTTACCAGTTCCACATGTGGCGCTGCACTGAGTCCAACTCCCATAAATCCACTGGAAATACGAGACAGCAGTGCCGTTGTTGGAATCGACTAGAGTGTCTCTGCTTATGGTGTACTCGTACCTCACCCCAGGATTCGACTCCTGAAAAAGCAGCTGGAGAACATTGAGGCCAGATTAAAGAGATATCCTGACACAAGAACACACAAATCACGTGAAAACACACAAATCTCAGATTTGCCCATACATTTAGATATATATTACGATGATTCTATTGCATTGTCTGTCCCTCTGTCCGAATATACTACACTTTTTAAAAGTATGCAATTTCAGAGATAGCATCTTTGGCGCGTTTATCACATTTTTACATATCTTCGTGCTGAGACCAGAGACAGTTGTTTGAATATTTTATGTGAAATCGTATTATTTTAATTGGTGCGAGATTTTTTTCATTAAAGCTACACTGTGTGATTTTTACCCCCATCTGGTGGTGAAAAGGTACATGACCATCCAGTGAATATTAGTTTCTGTTCCTCTCAATTCTGATGTCGTTTTAACTCCTATTGTGGCCAATGTAGTCAAAGATTAGCATGGCTTCCAGTTCGACCTCGTCCATGAGTGTTAACTCAAACGTAAGCCTGAATTAACGGGTATGTCCCTCTTTGGCTAATGTACTTTCAAGATGGAGGGGCAACATGGCGAACCCCTTACCCGTATGTATTTTCAATGGCGTATTATACACTCACGAGAATACTTTATTACTTGAACGAAGTAAATATACATTAATGAGCAAATATATAAGTGTTTTTAGCTAAGAATAAACTAAAAGAGTCACACAGTGTAGCTTTAATAAAGAACTTCTATCTTCTGTCTAAAACATACAGCGTCATCTTTAAAGAATGATTGACTTTAACGTACATCAGGTGACCTGTAAAAAAACTATTTCCATTGCAGTTTTGTGAAACATTCCTTTTTCAAACTACCTTCTGCGTATGTAAAAACTTTTTTTGCGATATATGGGAGTTTTTGCGAAATTTACATTTCTTATTTTCAATTTGCACAATTTGAAGGGTAATGGCTTGTACAGTTCGGTACGAGCGTCAGAACCGCGTTTTCTCACATTTTTGGGATTCCTGGTGCTGTTTTAACTCCGTTACACATATTATAAGCTTTTCAAGAGTTCTCAGCTGGTAAAAATACACACATTCATATTTAGTCCAGCGCACAGGATTCTTTTGGATGTTCGGTAAGTTCCGTCACAAAATATACGTCATAAAAGCTTTTGTTTTTATCTTTAGGTTCGACAGTGTGAACACTAAGTGAACCAGAACCATGACAACCAAACTACAAGTGTGAACACACTGAGGGTAAAACAGAAAAATGTGAGGTTGTAGGCTAGTCTCAGCCACATGGGATTTTAAAATACGGATAGTGATAAGAAGACTTTACTATGGATCCAGATTTCATTTGTCTGCCTCCTGCTGCTGTAGAAATCCCTCGTTCCCCACCCGCGCAAAGGCTTCGAGCCAAAGGTCTTAAATCACTCAGTGGGAGGAAGTCCTTTATCTAGATTGCCCCGTCTCTGCTAGACATACTAGCCTAAATCCCTCATAAACGGCGTCCTCGCTTTATTGGCACTCCAACATAAAAAAAGCATGCACATTCTCTATTAATAATCAGACTCTGTCTGCTAATGATTAATGGGGAATAAGCCTTCTATGCAGTAAGTTCAATAATCAATCCACTAAATATATTCTGCTAATTAAACAAGAACTGGAATAAAGTCATATATTAATATTTTGTTATTGAAAAAGTTCACAAAGCTAGTTCCCGCTTGATGCAAATCCATTGATTTCACTTTTCCAGTCCTGTTCAAATACAGTAGTCAACATTTGAAGTGGATCAAAAAAAGTTGTCTTAAGACAAGAAGGGGTATTGTTCAAAATTAAGGTTGATACACTTCAAAATGTTACTTTATTTACTGTTGATGGACACATTTATTTAAAAAAAACTATTTATTAAGCACTACAGTCCTGTTCCCCATATACATACTATGTACTCATGATAGTAATTGATATAACTGGCTAATAACTCAGTACTAACCCTGAAACCACTAAACCTAACCTTAAAGGAGTAGTTCCCTTTTGAAAAAACTTTTGCTAATAACTTACTCACCCCCATGTCATCCAAGATGTCCATGTCTTTCTTTCTTCAGTCGAAAAGAAATTAAGATTTTTGATGAAAACATTTCAGCATTTTTCTCCATATAATGGACTTCAATGGGAACCAAACGGTTCAAGGTCCAAAAGACAGTTTAAGTGCAAACTGTTCGAAGGGCTTTAAACGATTCCAGACTACGAATAAAGGTCTTATCAAGCGAAACAATCGCTCATTTAATAAATAACAAAGTTTAAGTTTTATAAGCTCAAATGCTCACTTTGCTCTGTACTGCGATGCACATTCGTGACTCTCCTGTTTGAACTCGTTCATCAAAATAAATGAATCTTTTTACGAGTCATTTGGTTCATTCAACGAACGAAACGAACAAACTGATTCAGAAAAAGATTCGTTCATTTTGATGTCGCGAACATGCATCGTAGTACAGAGCAAGGCGAGCATTTGAGCTTATAAAACTTAAACTTTATTTATTTATTAAATGAGCGATCGTTTCGCTTGATAAGACCCTTATTCATCGACTGGAGTCGTTTAAATCCCTTTGAACAGTTTGCACTGAAACTCTCATTTGGACCTTGAACCGTTTTTTTTTTTTAAAGTGAACTACTCTAAATGTGAGATGTTAAATTATGTTTACCATTTTAAGCCTCTATTTGAACTCTAAACCACATTTCAGGCATCAATTCACTACACTGTGACCTAGTTTAGCAGAACACTTTAGCAGGTGCTTCTGAAACCAAAACCCCCCAAACATGACATACTAGATTCTGTTTGAATGCATGGAAGTAGTACCTGAATCCACACCGGCTCCATGGTCGGCCCGGGGGAAGATATGTTTTCCAGCTGCCCGGTCCTTTCATAAGTGAATACTGTTCCTGCTCCCTTATACTCGCCATTCCACTGGATCGTCCAGCCACCGTTCAGGAAATATTTATCAGGGTCACTACTGCGTAATGCCAAGTAGTTCTCAGCCTCTGCGACTTCCTCAATACGGATGTCCCGTGCTCCTTCCGGAATAAGGCCTATGTCTACATAGCCTGGGAGACAAAAAAAACAACAACAACCTCAGCTTATTAAAACAAATTAAGTAGAAAGAAAACAAATGTGTACTGTAATATATTTATGACATGAATGCTACTTTCACAAACCGAGCCCTTCGCTGTCCTCAAAGGTCTTTCTCACTGTCTCACATGTAGATCCATTTCCATGGCAAACCCCACATTGATCCTCAACGGCATCCGAGTCGATTTCATAATCACAGCCTATGTACTGTGACACGATCATATAAAAGATAAAAAAAAAAAAACATTTAATTTTAAAAAGTGCATCCTCCATGCTGTCTGTTATAATGATTGGGTGTTCTGATTGGTTGCCAGGGTGTTGCTAAGTGGTTATTAGGTTATTCTGGATGGTACGATTCTGGAAAAATTAAGAATCATTTTTTTTGTTTAAACAGAGATCATGATTCTAAACAGGCAACGAAACAAAATAACATGTAATTTACTAGAGGTTCTGACAAAATGTTGAATGCTGCAGTCTATTTAAAATGTTTAATTGATTAATCTGACAGTCACAACTACTGGTGAAACGATGTAATTGATACAATCGTTATTTGAAGTGCAATTATGTCCAAAAAGGGATTTTCTCTGTTTTGAACGCTACTGTAGACATCAGCAGCAACACAGATCTGAATTAGATTAATCGTGCAGCTCTACTGGATGGTTGTGAATGTTTACTTACTTGCAACGTCCAAATCGTTTCAGGTTACAACTGTAACCTCTGTTCCCTAAGAACAGGGAACGAGACGCTGCGTCGATGGCGCTTTGGGGAATGCCTCCGTGTGAACCGGTGTCTGAAATGCTTATCTAATCACGACAATCCTATATCTTCAATCCTATGACATCAGTACTAGTGTGACCCGGAAGTATATAAGGGGAGAATATGTCAACATCTCATCGTCTGAAGGGACTGTCCAGCAGGCATCCCCAAAGGCATTTGGCGAAAGACGCAGTTTTTCCTGTTCTCAGGGAACAAAGGTTACAGTCGTACTTTGGGGAATGATATACCAACGCTGCTATGCTGAGGGGAGTGCATGCCAAATTATGCTGTGATAAAAACTTCAAAGATGGCAGTTTCACTGAAATGCCAAAACACTCCCCCTTACGCCGCCTTCACACTGGCAGTTGAAATCAGCTCCGATGCGGCTGCGAAACGACCGGAAGTCATTCATTTCCTATGGAGATTCGCAGACCGCATGCGAATGGGTCCGAAACGGGTCCGACCGAGTGCGGTGCGAAGAAAATCGTGTCCGTTGGTCATCCGGATGCGTTCAAAAATTTGAACTCTTGCGAAAAGCTACGGACGGTTCCTATCCGACAATTCCAGCGGAAGTTGAGCGTTGCTATGGTACTGATAAACAAACCTGAATTATTAACTTTTAATAAAATAAATATTGATTTTATAACGATAATTTGTGATGTCATTTTTTATTTTCATGACTTTCTAACGTTTATAAGGGCAGTTAATACAATTAAATTGAAGGTAGACATTGAACTATTGACCACTATATCACATTTTTTAGCCGACCTGACATGTCAACGTCCTGAGAAACTTTCCTCACGCAGCATAACCCTAATCAGAGAGATCATACAGAACTGACAGAATCAAACTTTAATCTCTCCCCCATTTTTGTTCTACCCGCGTCCGACGCTTTTCACTGTGTAGTACGACGTCCGTTGGGAACGTATTGCGTATTACGGAGCTGATTTCAACTGCCAGTGTGAAGGCAGCGTTAGGGTCACATACTGGCTGTCAGTGATAATATTTCCTACAGCCACTGCCCAAGCTATAAGCTTCAAGGAGGCCTTCAAAACAATGAAGGCCTACCGAGGCCACTCAAACTCAAAGGCTTGGAACCAACAGCTTCCATGCAAGGGATTCCTTTAGGGAATATGACCAGGGGGTCCAAAGGAGTCCCATCCAGTCACTTTCTGAGGGTGGCATGAAGTCAACCCCACATGCCACCTGGGAGGGCTGACCTGGTCTAATTTACTGACCTAGACTTGCCAACAACCCATCTTTTTCCTAAACAGATTCTCCACCAAAACTTGCCTCACTTGTTGAGGCATCCAATAGGGAAGACTGCAGATAGTGGCAGTAATGGCTCACATTTACTGACCTAGTCTTATGACCTATGCCTAACGGGCATCCTGGAGTGTAGAACTCTTTTTCTAACCCTTGCAAACGAGGGGAGTAACTCTACTCGATCCTGGATCTACACAGTGCTTCAAAGCCCCGTGGAGGCTGGGCACTCTGAAAAGGGACCCTGATAAGGGGAGCGCCTCCAGCTCTAGGGCTGATCTAACAGGGAGACCTCGTGAGAGTCCTTCGACCTTCCGACCAGACTTGGGAAGCTAAATATTCATACAGAACAATCCTCAGATAGATTCTGGAATACTATGCTCAAACCTGATCAAGTATTGACCAGGCTCTGGGCTAGAAACAGGGAGGCTTCGTGGGAGCCTGCAACGTGATACTTAATGCCTTTGCAATGCTAAGCATCCAACTCGTTGGAGAGCCGCTTTCAAGGGGACCTTTAAAGGCCCAACTACTTACATAGCTGTGTTTTCGCATTCTCTCAACATGAATGGCGATGAATGTGCACTGAATTTGGGCTCTTCCATGCCTTTTCCATCTCATTGTGTAGATCGGGCAGGAATGGAAGGCTCACGAGAGCTGGAGCTTTATGACGGGAAAGAAATCGTTCATCAAGTTACGAACGGCCTCTTCCCTCACGTGCACCTACGACAGTTGAAGCTTCACTGAAGAGCGTAACACTGAACAGCTTAACACAGGGGACGCGAGGGGACGGGTTGGAAATCCTCTTCACCCTCATTAGCCATTTCCTGCTCTCTTGGGCTGGATGTTTTTATACACAGCAGAGCACTCGCTGCTGGATCAGAGGATGTTAGTGATAATACATCCTCATCCTGCACCTCTCAAAAGTCTCTGAGGGGCGCGAGAGATTAACGGTTCACACAACCTCCTCAGCGAGCTCCCTCTGAAAAAACGATTCGATCCTGGTACAGATGTCTAACCCTCTTCCCTCGAGAAGAGAGCAGACGAGAGTGTAGCTGTCATAGTGTCACAAGCAGAATCCTCAGGAGCCCAAACAATAAACGCACAAGTTGTGTGTCATTAAGTATCAAATATCTTCGACACAGATGCACACACTTCCTGAGCATTTTTCACAAGCCATGATTACCTTTTTGAAGTTTCAGGTTGAAGCGTACAAACAAAACAGTCTCTGAAGATGAAAAGATGTTGACAGGTTCTCCAGGCTCCCCTTATATAATTCCACATCGCACTAGTAGTGATGTCATTAGCTGTCGCCGGCCAATACGATTGCCGTGATTAGATAAGCGTTTCAGACATCGGTTCATGCAGAGGCGTTCCCCAAATCGCCATCGACACAAAAGGGAACCAATTTTTGTACCAATCCAATTAGAATCCGATCATATTTAGAAAATGTAAACAGCAAAAAATAATAATAATAAATCACATGAAATCCATTTTGAGCAACTATTCATATATGGTTTGAAATCCTGACCACTCTAATCAGATTTCGTGTGGTTTATGTCTTTCTCACGCCACGTAAAATGTTAACATGCCAGACGCTGTTATAGAAAACTTGCTGAATGTTGATGCAGAAACAAGGTTGTGTTGTTTAGCCAGTCGAGCAAAAAATTACAATACAATGTTGACACGGAAAGAACACAACGGGACACACAAATCAGATCTGAACCGTTGAGATACACAGTGTGGATAGTTAATAATGTCTCCAATAAGATTCCAATCGGATACACACTATCCGGTGGACCGGGAGAATAATAGAGTCAACTTTATAGTTTTCTACACAATGTGTATCTGATATGAATAAATCACATCATCAAATTATAACAAAGGATTATTATAGGTGTGTTTCTTGCCTTGACATAAGGCATGTGTTCAGGTTTTCCAATGTTTTATCTTCTGCTAGATGACAAACGCAAGTGAAATAGCTCTCTTCAGAAGAGATTCTCTTCAAAAAATCTCCACAATTTTACTGCACTGTAAAAAATATTTTCAAGATTTGTTATCACAACATATTTTCTTTTATAATAATTTATTTAGTTGAGATAACTTATTATTTTGAGTTTCTGATGATTAAATCAATCTCCTTCATTGTATTAACTCACTTTTCCAGTTCAATCAACTTAAAATTTTTAAGGCAACCCAGGTTACTTACTTTTTTAAGTTAAACCAACAATATTTTTTACAGTGTAGTAATCACAACATATTTTCTTTTGTCAAATCAACTTAAATAATTTATTTAGTTCAGATAACATATAATTTTGAGTTTCTGATGGTTAAATCAATCTCCTTCATTGTATTAACTCACTTTTCCAGTTCAATCAACTTAAGATTTTTAAGGCAACCCAGGTTATTTACTTTTTTAAGTTAAACCAACAATATTTTTTTACAGTGTAGTAATCACCACATTTTTTCTTTTGTCAAATCAACTTAAATAATTTATTTAGTTCAGATAACATACAATTTTGAGTTTCTGATGGTTAAATGAATCTCCTTCATTGTATTAACTCACTTTTTCCAGTTCAATGAACTTAAAATTGTACTTTTTTAAGTTAAACCATCAATATTTTTTTACAGTGTGCCTATAACAGTATAATAAGGCTATGGTTGGTTCAGTGAGCTCTGTAGAAGCAAGACTGCATCAAAAACAAGCTTCCTTCTTTATTCATCATTACCATGCATGCATTTCAGCCTGGGGACGAACAAGGACTTGTTCAGATATGTTTTTGAGTTTCTCTTGTGTCATATAATTTCACAGTTGACTGATACTCAAGCTGACAGACTCTCAATGGCTTGCGAAGAAAATGACAAGTAGAAATTTACAAGGAGAGTCTGAGACTGAGCAAAGAGGTCAAAGCCATTACCAACCTTGCAAATGCCGTTCACGCATATGTCCCGTCTCTGACTGCCTTCATAACACTGCGTCCCGTCCAAGACCGTGTCTAGCATCCGCTCCGAGAACTGCTCGTTCACAGGTCTGCAGTGCAGCTCGCACGGATCAACTGAAATCACACAAACGTAGCCTTCCCGTAACATCTATTTAAAAAAAGCCTCCACAAAAACTCTTTTTATCACCCCAGTACACTACATATGAAGTGCTAGAGCTGCACCATTCAGGATAAATGAAGAATCATGATTTTCTGTAACAAGTTAAGCTAACTCATTTCATTTGAGGAATGCCTCAATTCATTTAAGTTAATTAAAAACAATAGTTATGAGTACTCTGAAATTATTTCAGTTGAGTTCACTAAAAGTAGTTATTGGAGTCAAGAAATTAAGTGATTAATTAAGTGATTGTTGGGCATTAATGATGAACATCTGAAACACAAGAAACACAAGAACTACAACTGAATTCCAACCATGATATTAGATGAAATCAACTGAAGATAAAATGTTTAAATCTCTCAAGATCTCAGCCGAGGACGGTTGAACAACTCCACAAACAGCATTACCAGCTTCACTTATTACTAACCAGTTTGACTTTTATCATTCGTCTACAGAAGTTGTTATTAGGAATGATTTAGTTGGGCTCTTGACCCCTGACTTTATAACACCAGGTTTTCCTCTGGCTGCTGTAACTGAGCGTTTATATAACACATTTGTTATGGCACAAAAGCCAAAAGAAAATTTTGTTTTGATGATGATTTATGGAAAGATGAATCATCATTTGGTGTAACGCGATATTTATTCAAATATTTATGTAACGCGATGCATATATTTTTAAGTAAAGAATGTTGCGTAGACTCAAATATTTATGTAGCGCGATGCATATATTTTTAAGTAAATAATGTTACGTGAACTCAAATATTTATGTAGTGCGATGCATATATTTTTAAGTAAAGAATGTTGTGTGAACTCAAATATTTATGTAACGTGATGCCTATATTTTTAAGTAAATAATGTTACGTGAACTCAAATATTTATGTAGTGCGATGCATATATTTTTAAGTAAAAAATGTTGCATGAACTCAAATATTTATGTAACGCGATGCATATATTTTTAAGTAAAGAATGTTGTGTGAACTCAAATATTTATGTAACGTGATGCCTATATTTTTAAGTAAAGAATGTTACACGAACTCCAATATTTATGTAACGTGATGCATATATTTTTAAGTAAAGAATGTTGCGTGAACTCAAATATTTATGTAACGTGATGCCTATATTTTTAAGTAAAGAATGTTACACGAACTCAAATATTTATGTAACGTGATGCATATATTTTTAAGTAAAGAATGTTACGTGAACTCAAATATTTATGTAACACGATGCATATATTTTTAAGTAAAGAATGTTACACAAAGTCAAATATTTATGTAACACGATGCATATATTTTTAAGTAAAGAATGTTGCGTGAACTCAAATATTTATGTAGCGCGATGCATATATTTTTAAGTAAAGAATGTTACACGAACTCAAATATTTATGTAACGTGATGCATATATATTTAAGTAAAGAATGTTACGTGAACTCAAATATTTATGTAACGTGATGCCTATATTTTTAAGTAAAGAATGTTGCGTGAACTCAAATATTTATGTAGCGTGATGCATATATTTTTAAGTAAAGAATGTTACACAAACTCAAATATTTATGTAACGTGATGCATATATTTTTAAGTAAATAATGTTACGTGAACTCAAATATTTATGTAACACGATGCATATATTTTTAAGTAAATAATGTTACGTGAACTCAAATATTTATGTAACGCGATTCATATATTTTTAAGTAAAGAATGTTGCATGAACTGAAATATTTATGTAACGCGATGCATATATTTTTAAGTAAAGAATGTTGCGTGAACTCAAATATTTAAGTACATATAACAAAGGTTTTCTTGTTAATTTTAAGTAAAATGATTCCAAGTCGGGATTACTTAAAAAGTATAATGCAAAAATGGCGCGTATATATTTTAAATAAATCCAACACATCATTTTTAGTGTGTACGCAGTGGCATAATGCTTACCTCTGTTATTCACATGCGTCCATTTATAAAACTTCCCCTTATAAGGGACTGTGTTAAAGCGGGTGCACTGAATGTATCTGAAGCTGGGCTGGTCCACAGGGCAGGGTTCACGGTTACAGGTCCGATATCTGCGCCGTTCTCCCAGACAGTATTTACCGCCATATTTGGGTCTAAAAAAAAGCATGAAACATTCAAAACGTCATTAGGTCATTCAAAATCGCTTGTTATTTGTAGAAATATTCACAAAAAAGACGCATTCTCATCCTAGGGCGTCATATAGTGACGCTTTTAAAATTTCGTCTAAAATCCAGGGCACATAGCACCCTTTAACAAACGCACAGAGCTTTGTTCGGTTATGGGTAGGTTTAGGTCTGGGGTAGTGTTAGGGTTAGACCACTAGGAGGCGCCTTCTGGCCCTAAAGGGTGCCATGTGCTGGTGTTGGATGTAGATGACATGTCAAAAGCATCAGTATATGACGCCTTGGGATGAGACCTGGCTGAAAAGACACATATAGGCTAGTCAAAGAGCTTGAAATTGGTATAAAATGTCTAGATCACCTTGTCAAAGCAGCCATTGGCTCTAAACGCAAATAAAATTGCGTATTTATCTGAATGCAATATGAAAGGTGCCCGTGCAAAACTCCCTAGCATGATTGCATGTCTGTGTTCTGGGTGGTTGTTCAAAGGAATAGTTGAACTAAAATATTTTACTTTTCTATGAAACAGAAGATGTTATTTTTGTGCATTTTTGTCACATAATGGTAGGCGTCTCAAACAAACATCTAAAAGCTTAATTCATAGATGCACATTAAACAGGGACAGGAGAAATGATCTTAACATCAAATCAAAATGTAATTTTTTTTTCTCTTAAATGGAAGATAATTGTTGTTATCTTTTTCCCACATCCTTGAAAAGTTCTTCTGAAATATGATGCAGATGTTGCACATGCTTTCCATCAATTACAACATCTTAGAGATGCATTCACATGTAGGCCACAATCTGTTTCCATCTTTAAAAACTTGCTTCGAGTGCAAACCATCTGCCAGAATAGAGAATAGCAAGCCAAATACATTGAAATCATTATACTTCACAAACTCTGAACATGTGGACCAGAGACAGTGACTTGTTTTATTAGTCTAGCAATGCTCTCCAATATTGAATGTATTCACGATTTCTCATCATCAGAACCACAGAGACACATAAAAGCCATTGAGGATGACGGAGGTTATACATGATCAATATGTATGTATAAAATGATGATATTCATAATGCATTATACATTTGTAACCAACAGTAAAATGCATTATATTAATTGCAGATTCCTTGTTACATCTAAAATTGGTTGTTTGTCATGCATTATACTTTAAAGGCATGACATAAGTACTGTTATGTATTATAGCTGTGGAGACAATACAATGCATTATTGGGCTTACCACTTTATTGTTACAGTGTCATTGTTACATGTAGTTGCTATAGTAATAATAATAACTACAATTGTGCATAATTACCAAAAAACCCAAACCTAACCCTATAGTAAGTACAGTACATGTAGTTAATTACAGTAATATTACTCAGTAACAAAGATACCTTTGAAAAAAACGGTAACCGGTATCTTTGTTACATGTTATGTGTAGTTAGTAATAATAACTATATATTATGCATAAATACATGCAACTAAACCTAATCCTAGTTGATTATTACTCTGCACTTAAATGAATAATTCGACTGCAACCCTTTATTTGATGGCGTTCTTGTTACAGTGTAATTATACATTTATAACAGTAAGTAATAAACTTAAACCTTTTGTTATTTCACTTTTTAACCTTTTTTTTTACTTCAACAACCAAGGATTCCAAGGGTCATATTTAAAATAAGACCACACTTAAAGGGATAAGGTGTCATCCAAGATGTCCATGTCTTTCATTCTTCAGTCGAAAAGAAATTAAGGTTTTTGATGAAAACATTCCAGGATTTTCTCCATATAATGGACTTCAATGGGAACCAAACGGTTCAAGGTCCAAAAGACAGTTTCAGTGCAAACTGTTCAAAGGGCTTTAAACGATTCCAGACGATGAATAAGGGTCTTATCAAGCGAAACGATCGATCATTCGAAAAATAAATAACAAAGTTTAAGTTTTATAAGCTCAAATGGCTCAACGAACGAAATGAACGAATTGACTCAGAAAAAGATTCGTTCATATTGATGAACGAGTTCGAACAGGAGAGTCACGAACGCGCATTCCAGAACAGAGCAAGGCGAGCATTTGAGCTTATACAACTTAAACTTTGTTATTATTTTTTTTTTCTGTAACCCTTTATTTGATGGCGTTCTTGTTACAGTGTAATTATACATTTATAACAGTAAGGATAATGGTGTGGTTTAGGGTTAGTTGCATATAATTATGTGTAATTATGTGTAATTACTATTGTAACTACATGTGAGAAGGACAATGCATTAAAATATGTTTATAATGCATTATATATAAAGGCTTGCAAAATAAACACACACTCAAACACTAAATATCATTTCCCTGTCAACCATAAACATGCTGGCCTTCTCTCATACAATCGATGATAAAAATAGCTACTCCCACTCGCACGTGCTTTTGTATGTGTGTCATATTTTCTTTCTTTTTTTTTCTGAAACAGGAAACTAGGAAACTCACTGTTTGTGATGGGCAGGTGTAGGGGTCGGTTTACTGTGTGTGTGTGTGTGTGGCAGGTTTAGGGGTAGGGTAAGTGTATATACAGTTTGGACAGCATAAAACCCATTACGCCTATGGAAACAAATGTGTGTGTTTTCTTCTTCTGAAACTGGAAACAGAGGAAACCAGGACACTCACACTGGGTTGGCACAGTCCCTCTGGGCATTCTGAACGCCCGTGCCGCAGGTCCTGGTGCACTCGGACCAGTCGCTCCACGAATCCCAGCCTCCATTCACGCTTTCAGGCTGGGAGCCCGCCACCACACACTCACCGTCAAAACACCACTGACGAAAACAAAAGATCTTCAGTTAGTCAGAGTACAAGGAACTGGGAAGGAGAACTCGCAGGTGAACGGCATGCAGGGAAATGAAAACCCCGGCTTGCCTTGTCCTCTCCACACTTGGTCCCATCCACGGCCCCGTCCAGCCTGGAGTGACAGGTCGAGCCCACCGTACACCACAGGGTGCTGCACATGTTCTGCAGGGGGCAGTCATTTCAAGGGTTTCAATCATTTATAATATTAGATTATTGGGGCTTTCTCAATAGGAATGAAGTACCCGGATGAGGATCGATTTTAGCTCTTTTGGAGGAACTAATTTAGCTGCTACTTCAGAGTCGGTCTAAACCAGCGCTATAGGAACTATCCGTGACGTTAGTGTTCGCTGATTGGCCGAAGGCACGTGAAACTCCAGCACCCGCCATTTTAAAAAAAAAGGGGACCAAGAGAAACATGATTATGTATTTCTGGTTCGCTGGACATCAACCACACGGGCATATGCTACCGGTAATAACTTTAGCGTAGAACATCCCACACTCTTAGAAGAAAAGGTTCTATATGGAACCTTAAAAGTTCTATCAGCGATATGTATTTGGAACCCCTAAAAGGTTCTTAATCACTCTTCAAAAATATATAGAACCCTGGGGTTCCGTACTTGGCCAATAGAACCTTTTACCAAAAAAAATGGTTCTATATAGAACCATTTTGGAGTTCCAAATATGAAGTGGGGGATGGAACCATTTCTGGTTCAAAATAGAACCATTTCTTCTAAGAGTGCAAAGACGTTCAATGAGTTTAAGGAGCCGATTCATGTGTGGAAATGACTCCTCACAACCATTCTTTCACAGTTTGAGCCTTTGACATATCATCCTGGAATATGGCCGTCATGTTCTTCATAAATGTTATTTAAGAAATTAACCTAACGTTTTTAAAAAATAATAAGTTTATATTAGCATCTAATGGGGAAAATGAGGTACTGCACCCAAACAAAATTTCTTGAGATATCAACCTCAAATTTGGAACACGACTTGTTTAAATGTATGGCTTTGATTTTCTAGCATTTTAAAATATATATTTTATATACTAAATTATTTATTAACTTAAACCTTTTGTTATTTCACTTTTTAACCTTTTTTTTTAAATTCAACAACCAAGGTTTCCAAGGGTCATGTTTAAAATAAGACCACACTTCAAGGAATAGTTCAATATAAAAAAAACCCCCAAACTTTTGCTGATAATTTACTCACCCCCATGTCATCCAAGATGTCCGTGTCTTTCATTCTTCAGTCGAAAAGAAATTAAGGTTTTTGATGAAAACATTCCAGGATTTTCTCCATATAATGGACTTTAATGGGAACCAAACGGTTCAAGGTCCAAAAGACAGTTTCAGTGCAAACTGTTCAAAGGGTTTTAAACGATTACAGACGATGAATAAGGGTCTTATCAAGCGAAACGATCGCTCATTCGAAAAATAGATAACAAAGTTTAAGTTTTATACACACAAATGGCTCAACGAACGAAATGAACAAATTGACTCCGAAAAAGATTCGTTCATTTTGATGAACGAGTTCGAACAGGAGAGTCACGAGCAAGGCGAGCATTTGAGCTTATAAAACTTAAACTTTGGGTTTTTTTTTTTAAATGAGCGATCGTTTCGATTGATAAGACCCTTATTAATCGTCTGGAATCGTTTAAAGCCCTTTGAACAGTTTGCAGTGAAACTGTCTTTTGGACCTTGAACTGTTTGCTTCCCATTGAAGTCCATTATATGGAGAAAAATCCTGGAAAACATTCTTTTCGACTAAAGAAAGAAAGACATGGACATCTTGGATGACATTGGGGGCGAGTAAATTATCAGCAAAAGTTTTTTTTTAAAGTGAACTACTCCTTTAAGTCTTTAAATTCTTATGACACTCAATTATGTCAGGGCATACAGTAAATCTGAGATGGTGGATTTGTGTCCTGTTAATATCTATAAGAGCATTAATATTCTCAAGACTTTTACGAAATGGCAAATCTTGTGTACCAAACACAAACATTAATTGCATTTCTTAACCTCTGCAATTTCCTCTGTTTCACTGCTTGAACTGTAACAGCCCTGATAAGGAAGCTGAAGTCTGGCTTTATCTGTGTCCGAAGGAGCGAGTGGCAACTCCTCTGCTGTGTCTGTGACATTTGGACAGTAATTGGAGCGATGGCTAGTATCTGTCAACAGCAGAAAGCAGAAAACATCGCTGATGCGACTTGACATACATGACCGACACACAACCCAGCAATCTGATGCCCTTTTCCCTATATTAATTCTGCAGGACGCCATTCAAACCAGATACGCTGTTTTCCCCCGTATTGTTCAGCTAGCTTACTATAGGTGAGAAATATTCAAGGTAAAGAGCTCTATCTTGCACCCGGTGCAAATACACTGACGCATGTATCATTCCTATTTTGACTTTTCCCTCCACAGACGCACATCGGTAAACTAGGGAATGAATTTGCGCTCCCTGGGCGGGTCGGTGCAAAAAGGAGGCGTGTTTCGGCGCAAACAATCCCTGGTGCTATTTTACAGTTCCAGAAAACAATTGCGCCACTGACCAGAAAAAAAAAAGTCTAAAGTCGGTGGCGTTGCGCGTACATTCAGATGCTATTTTAAGCGCGCATGCTTGGCCATAATACAGAGTGAACAACGCGCATTCACTGTAGATGATTCTCTCATCTACACAGATGCATTTTACTTTTGCAGAGCAAAAGGAAAACTATTAAAACAGGAGGGAAATCATTGTTGTGTCCATGACGATGGGAAAAATAGGCATAAAGCTTACACATTTACCCAAATTATTATAAGCATGTTTAACCAAAGCTAATTTGACTGTGTTTGTCCCATCCCCAAAGTCATTTCTCTTTCGTTTACGGCCCTGACGAGAACATCGATCAAAAGGACGTCAGGTACACTCTCAGAAAAAAAGGTACAAAAGCTGTCACTGGGGCTGTAACTTTTCAAAAGGTACACTTTTGTACCCAAAGGCTGCATATTGGTACCTTAGTAGTACATTAGCACCTAAAATGTACATGTTAGCACCTAAAATGTAAATATTAGCACCTAAAATGTACATATTAGCACCTAAAATGTACATATTAGCACCTGAAATGTACATATTAGCACCTAAAATGGACATAATTAGCTCCTGAAATTTACATATTAGCACCTAAAATGTACTTATTAGGACCTAAAATGTACATATTAGCACCTAAAATGTACTTATTAGGACCTAAAATGGACATATTAGCACCTAAAATGGACATATTAACACTTAAAATGTACATATTAGCACCTAAAATTTACATATTAACACCAAAAATGTACATATGAACACCTAAAATGTACATATTAGCACCTAAAATGTAAATATTAGGACCTAAAATGTACTTATTAGCACCTAAAATGTACTTCTTAGGACCTAAAATGAACATAATTAGCTCCTGAAATGTACATATTAGCACCTAAAATGGACATAATTAGCTCCTGAAATTGACATAGTAGCACCTAAAATGTACATATTAGCACCTGAAATGTACATAATAGCACCTAAAATGGACAAAAGTTTACCTTTGTATGTGTAAACGGGCCGTTATAATAGAATTGCGCCATGGAACAAGCGCACCTTGTTCATCAATGTGATATGACGCTCTGATTGGTTTGTTTCCCGTTATGCCCAAACCACACCTATGAATAATGAAGCTATCCCGCTGGTTAAACAGCAACAGCACCCAAGACCCGGCCACAAAGTGTGCTTTTGTTTCCCACTAAAACAGCTGGGAATCAGATGGTACTGATGTAAGTAACGGAGACTTCCTCTGTGATGGAAAAGTGTGTGTGTGGTCTATGCCCTTCCAGACACTTGAACTAGAAAAGGTTCACAATATAACAGTGAGAACATTTGAGAAGCCCATGGGCCTGGAAATACACGACGTGCTTATGAGAACGTTTCCTAAAGAGATCCGATTCAGAACAGCATCCCAGCAGACAAGACATTTGTTGTGTGTCTGTTCTGTTACATGGACGAAAGAAACTACATGACCTGAACTCTGGCTTCACAGTCAAGCCAAATTAAAGAATTATTTAGTGTGACGTCAATATCAGGCCAACGTAATGTTGATTTAGTAGTTCGAAACAGCTTGCCAAAGCGAACTCTCCAGAAAAATATTTATAACTAAACCGGCTGGGAAACGCCTCTGAACTCCCATTGGTCCCTGGTGATGATGTAATAGGTGATGATGTAATACATGTAAATCCATAGATATCTATATAAAGGCTCGATGTCTTAAGGCAGAGTTTCTATCGTCATCACCGGCGGCCATCTTGTCACAAGATGAGTGGTCAGCACGAACACAAATACTCTTGACGGATTTACAAACGCTTTGGTTTCTTACAAACGTTATTAACGTGGCTATAATTATCTGGATGATTATTTATTTATACACTTATTATTCATAAGTATGCAGTGTCATAACTACATCTCTGACGATTATAACAAACCAAACCGTTTGAAAATCGGTAGAAAATTGAGCAAGTTATGGTTATTTTAATAATACATGTACCATTAACACGATGTTACGAGTGAGCCAGCTGCCTGTGACAAGATGGCCGCCAGGTGCAGACGTCGACCTCCATTGGCCAGCAGCGTGGACGACATATCTAGCCTTTATATAGATATCTATGTGTAAATTCATTTCTTCTTGAGATCAGACGCGAGTAAAAGCATGAACACACTGGACCGAACAAACAAAAGTAAAAGTATTTTGATAAAACCAGACTAGTTTGCAAAATTGTGTTGAAAAACTGTAAGAAGAAGCGCTAATATACTTTTTCTGCTGGGAACTGTAAAAAAAAAAAAAAGTAGGCTATAATGTAACCTACATTATAGCCTACTTTTTTTTTGACAGTTCCCAGCAGAAAACGTCTCGCTCCATCCGCACTTCATAAACAGATCATTTAAGACACTTCTCTACACCTCTGACCCATTTTCCTCAGTAGTTTGGCATCACACGTGTGTCTGCAGGGGGAATGGGAGGTATCCGTGGGTTTAAGGGGAAGATCTTACGTCTACGTCGTCACAGAGCAGTGAGTTTGACCCGTACTGGAGCTTGCACTGGTGAGCGGCGCTGTACAGGATGCCGGCGGGAGACGAACGCTTCGACAGCTCGTTTCTGACGGGAGGATCATCCAGACACCAGCCCCAGCCTCGACTGTGGAGAACAACACACAAACACATTCTCACGTCAGCACTTTCATAACTTCCAATGTTACGTTATCATAACTGAACAGCAGCTTCGATCTAAAAACACAAATCCAGAAGTCCAGATAACTCGGAAAAGGCTTTTTTGTAAGACTTTACAATACGGGTGCATTAATTCATGCTTAACTAATGCACAGATAATACTGAATTAATGATTATTTAAGCTATTCATTAATGATTACCACATTAGGAACTAATTGTATTAGTTCATACATGAATTGTTCTTAATTAAATATGTCATTGTGGATTAATTCCATAATAATACATTTGTTAAACTAATAGTATTAATTAATATGTTAATTACCAGAATGAGCCAAAGCCTTGTATTTCAACTTCCAGATAATATGACAGGTACACTAATATGCATTAATACATGATTAATTACTTCATTGTTAGTGCAAATTCATGTGCAAATTACTACAATTACTAAATGAATAGTTAATAATGACGTGCCCCCACAAGTAAAGTCATAACATAATGATACCTTTGCAAATCATTAGCTAATGATTAATTAAAGCAGACAACTGGAAATTGAAGTGCATAACTTTGACTAATTGTGGTAATCAACACATTAATTTACACTATTAGTTAAGAAAATATGTTATTAAGGAATTAATACACAATGGCACGTTGAATTAATAGCAATTAATGTATTACTTAATCTATTAATCATATAGACGTGGCTGATGCAGTAATCATTAATTAATGGTTTAGTTCTTCATGTGTTATACATTAACTCATGATTATCTGTGCATTAGTTAAAGAATGAATTAATGCATATTAGTGCACCCGTATTGTAAAGTGTTACTGGCTTTTTTGGTTTGCTTAGTTGCGGACATGTAATATTCAACGATATTATTGATCTCTCAGCATTGACACCATTATATGAGAACTGAACTGAGCTGGACGATAATATCACTGTTTTCTCCAGAGCGGCTGTATATAAAAATTAACTAAATTACCTTTTTACACCAAAAATGAACCATCGTTGAGCTGGACTACGACACTATTTTCTTCTAGAAACAAACATTGTCGCATTATTATCTCTGTAAAGCTGCTTCGAAACGATCAGTATTGTAAAAGCGCTATATAAGCTGACTTGAATCGTCCACACTAATACATTTTTGTTTGAAAACATCTTTTTCTCTCCGTTTTGGCCTTGTGTCCACACTGAGACGGTGTCACGGAAAATTAAGCTTTTCGAAAACGCTCTCCAAATACATTTTAAAACTGTTGGACTGGGAAAACGGAGGTATTGAAAACAATGATGTTAGTTTAGTCATGTGACGCATATTGAACCCATAGATAGTCATGTGTATACTGGTATTATGCCTGTTATTTGCTATTCAATTTCACACAGTTCACATCACACTCTTCATATCACAGTCCTGCAAAGATTACACTCGCAGTGAATGAGATCGAGTGCCTGAAAATATTACATAAGCCCTCAAAACTTGAAGAAAATGCTCACCAAAAAAAATATTCCCATTGCGGACACTAAATTTTACTTTAGTTATATTTTTGCCAGATCCTATTTTACAATGTACAAGAAAAACCAGCTCAACTATATAGAAAACCTTCCAGCAATAAAAAATTTAATTCAGTTTCTACAAAAACAAAACTCTTCAAGTCAAAGAGGACAGCGTGTCATCCTTTAAAGGGATAGTTGACTTTGAAATTAATTTTTGAAATGTTTTATCTTACCTCAAGGGCATCCAAGATGTAGGTGTCTTTGTTTCCACAGTATTTTCAATTTTGATATTTTTAGGTCAAACCGTTCGTTTATCAGTCATATAATGGAGGTCTATGGTCACCACCTCAAAGAGCATGCACAGAGAAGACCAAATTAAACATGATTTAATAACTCGTAAATGTAAGTACACATTGATGGCCTAATACTCGAAACGAGCGGTTTGTGTGAGAAAACAAACAGTATTTATATAGTTTTTACCTCTTGTAACCACAGCCACGTCCAACTGATCTGAGGGAGCGGCGCTTCGGTCAAAACTATATAAATACCGTTCGTTTTCTCACACAAACCGCTCGTTTCGGGTCTAAGGCCATCAATGTGTCCTTACATTTACGAGCCATTAAAATGTTTAATTTGGACTTCTCTGTGCAAGACAAGAACGGTTTGACCTAAAAATATCAAAATTGAAACTACTGTGGAAACAAAGACACCTACATCTTGGATGCCCTTGAGGTAAGCTAAAACATACCAAAAAATAATTTCAAAGTGAACTATCCCTTTAATTAAGTTTTTGTACTAAAACTCACACACACAACAGCTGGAACTGACACATCGGGTAATTGGATACATGGTGCTGCCAATCTCCTTTTATAAGCACACAATTGAGTAAAGACTGAACAAAGAGAGGTTCCTTCGGGACACATCTGTCTGTAAGCCTCCCAAACCACATGGTCCTTCCCTCAAATTCTCTGCAACACAGTCCCTATTCAAAAAAACAACCAGCACAGTGTGTAAATTACATTAATATCGTTCACAGGGCTTTACAATACACACAAAAAAGACATTAAAAGAAAGAGACTAACAGAGATTTGAACTGGAACGACAAGAGGATGAATTTACTGAATCGAACACAGGAAATGATATCATGGGAAATTAATTGTTTACACACAATGACCACAACATGTAACTCATGCACAACCCCCTGAACCAATTCTGCTAAACTACAAGCACAATTCCTGCTTTACACTCTGAAACACACTTTTTTCAAAACACTACACACAATTATCTGGCACGATTTTCATGCACCATTCAGATATGCACACACTTACTCGTCACATGGGCAAACACCCGTCACACAGTTTTACAAATTAGCAATCAGAGCTTTAATACGAAACAGAGGAGAGGATGCAGCGTATTTATTTATTTTTAAATGCATGCAGTACATTTTTTCTGTTGTTTTGTATGTAGACCACTGTATGTGCGACTGTGTGTTCGTTGGGATGTACATTGTTTTTGAGGGAAAAATAAAATGTATTTGTTACCATGTATGTGTGTTCTGGGTATAAAAACAATATTCTAAAATATTTTACCAAATATTTACTATTTACTATTTACAAATATTTACTCAAATATTTTAACACACTTATGTATGTACTGTCAAAAAGAGGCCTAAGTCATTATGATGAATGGAGAAGAACTGTAAAAATGAATATGCTTCATCTAATAAAAAAAAATTGTGGCAACAGATTACAAGCAATATTATTAATTAAATTTAACAAATTATAATTGAGTAATAATTAAACAAATCCAAATCAATTCCTTAAAAGTTAACCAATTAAAATGAGTAAAACTTACAACAACCAAAAAAAAAAAAACATATTTAAGTCACCATTATGGTGATCAGTGTTTGTTTTAAAATTACGGTTTTCTCCTTCAGTGATTCTGCTTGTTAACAAAAATAAATAGTTCTTAATTAATCTTTAACATCTGTCTGTTAGTGAGATATTTTTGTTATATTTTTTGGCGTAAACTTTACTCATTTTAAATGGTTAACTTTTAAGGAATAATTTGATTAATTATTACTCAATTCTAATTTGTTAAATTTAATTAATAATATTGCTTGTAATCTGTTGCCACAATTCTATTGATTAGATAAAGAATATGTATTTTTACAGTGTGGTTCTTATAATTGTCTATTCATATGGTGGTTTGTGTGTCATTTGAAAACAAAATACCGTACCATTTTGAGAATAAATAACATTGTTTTGAATGTAAAGTTTCATTTTGCAGGAAAATTGATGGGTTTTTGCCAATTGTGTGTGTGTTTTTTGATTTGTGTGTAGAGTTCTGAGAGTGTGAGGAAAAATTATCCTGTAAAAAAAGCAGTAAACTATACTGGCGGCTGTGGTTTCCAGCATCATACGGTAAAAATATGGTGTGTTACTGTTTTTGAAATCAACAGCTAAATACCGTATTGTTAGCTACAGTAGAAAACTTTCATTTAACAGCTATATGCTCTAACACAAAAAGAGTAACGCACCGTATAGTTACAGGATGATGCTGCCAACCACAGCTGCCAGTAGTTTACCGCTTTTTACAGGATTTTTTTTTACAGTGTATGTAAACAACCGTCCATTAACTCTTTTTTTTCAGTCGCGTATGAAATATTGAGAATATGGAGCTCACATAAATAACACAATTTGGCACAGTTGTTGTTATTTACAGTATATGCCCAAAAAAAATTATATTTACCGCTTTTTACAGGATTTTTTTTACAGTAAACAATCGAGAAAAACTGTAAGGGTCCATAAACCCTTTTTTTTTCAGTCGCATATGAAATATTGAGAATATGGAGCTCACATAAATATCACAATTTGGCAAAGTTGTTGCTATTTAGAGTATATGCCCAGAAAAAAATTATATTTACCGTTTTTTACAGGATTTGTTCTTTACAGTGTGTGTAAACAATCAAGAAAAACTGTAAGTGTCCATAAACTCTTTTTTTCTGTCGTAAATGAAATTTTGAGAATATGGAGCTCACATAAATAACACAATTTGGAAAAGTTTTTGTTATTTACAGTATATGCCCAGAAAAAAATTATATTTACCGCTTTTTACAGGATTTTTTTACAGTAAACAATCAAGAAAAACTGTAAGTGTCCATTAACTCTTTTTTTTCAGTTGCGTATGAAATATTGAGAATATGGAGCTCACATAAATATCACAATTTGGCACAGTTGTTGCTATTTACAGTATATGCCCAGAAATGATGATAACTTGCAATGTAACTCAGACTAATGCACATTTAAACATCAGTTGTTACTCTATATCTGGTAATAATATGTCTTAGAAAGATGAAATAAAGTCCTTTTTTACATCTTGTGCCACTGTAGATATCCAAACAATGATCTAACGTCTATCATCAGAGTGTAACAGTAACACACAGATCGACTAATATAATGGTAGGCCTGAGCAATCAAAACTTAAAGGCATTAAGATAACCTAATTTCTCATTTGCTGATGTATCCGTTTGGCCTAGATATTGTAACATATCCTGTGTTTGGGCACTGGCAGATGTTTTAAACATTTCCCCTCATTTCAGGCCAAGCTGCAGTAGGCAAGCCTTGTCTAATGTCCTCCATATGGCAGGCAACACAACTAGTGTTACGAAGACAGAAGAATCAACACAGCCGGACTCCTTCTTCTTGGGAAATCTCATTCATTCACACACATGCATGCATGCAAAGGTCAAGAAGGACAGAGCCAGCTTGTTGAGGGGGTAAAAGACTGATAAAGCCGTTCCAATGAACTCCATTAAGTATAAAAATCAAAGGGTACAACGATTACTCCAATTTGTGCCATCTGCCCATTTTATGCAATAGTTATTCATTACACAACTTGGAGGAATGCTTTCATGTCCCTTCTTCTCTCCATAATAATAATAAAAAAAATACTGTGACAATGTTTCTATTTTTTACAAGATGCATTTATATTTCACAACTTATAACCATATATTTCATTAAGTGGTGTAATGTTCATATGCCTACTTTAACTACCAAATCCAAAACATAGCAAATAATAAAATGTACCACAATAATGCATTGACTTGTTCACAAAACACAGTCAATACGCATATATAGATGTTGACACACTCTTGACACTAAAAAAATGCACTAAATATCATCAAATGTAACAAAAAAACACTAATGTACATTATAAAACATGCAATCATGTGTGATTTGTAATGCAGGGAATGTTTTTACAGTAAATTAAATTTCAAATACCACACATTTGACAAAATTTGACTGTTAAACCATTTACAGGTTTTCACCATATGGTAAGGTAACAAAGTTAACCAATTAACATGTTTTCACTGTAACTTTTTACAATATTTTTCTGTCATTTTTTTTTTAACAGTACAGGTGAAACTCGAAAAATGAGAATATGGTGCAAATTGCAAAAGTTCATTTATTTCAGTAATTCAACTTAAAAGGTGAAACTAATATATTATGCAAAGTGAGATATTTCAAGCCTTTATTTGTTATAATTTTGGTTATTATGGCTTACGGCTTATAAAAACACCAAATTCAAAATGAGAATATTGTGAAAAGGTTTTCATATCTGTAAGAAGAGCTGTGTTAAAAAAAGGAGAGGCATGGTTGTTGACTTACTCGAGGAAGCGTGTGATGTACTGACGACTGCAGCGAGACCAGTTTGGCGGAGAGGTGCCGTACAGGAGCTGTGGAGACATGACGAAAGGCCTTTTCCCGATGGGCTCGCAGTCGTTGCCGTTCCCGTCGTGCTGAATCCCAAAGCTGTGGCGTGAGAGCAGATTGGACAGTGAGAGGCGAGAGAACAGATGGACTGGCTTTACAACAGATTTCGATGTTCCTTTGAGCTTTTTTTGTTTCTGTGCTAAGCTTACAGTATTGTTCTTGCTTCATATTTAAAGTTGTGATGGTTTAATCGAACTTGTAGGGTCATTATAAACAAATACCCCCTCCGGACATTCCGGTTCTCCAGACATGAGTTCTGGTTTATACACTAGACTTGCATTATAAGTGCATTACTATTCAAACAAATGCAGAGGGCATGCGAAGAAAATCATTTTCTGTGAATAATGTAACAGATGCTGTTGCTAAAGCTTGTTTTGAGCATTTCTTAAACTACATTGATTAAATTCACATTTTCCCATACACTCTTAGAAGAAAAGGTTCTATATAGTACTTTAAAAGGTTCTATGAGTGCCACGTATTTGGAACCCCTAAAAGGTTCTATACACTCTTAAAAAAAGGGTTCCTTTGGGTTCTATATAGAACCCTGGGGTTCCATACTTGGCCAATAGAACCTTTTACCAAAACAATGGTTCTATATAGAACCCTGGGGTTCCACACTTGGCCAATAGAACCTTTTCCAAAAAAAATGGTTCTATATAGAACCCTGGAGTTCCATACTTGGCCAACAGAACCTTTTACCAAAAAATGGTTCTATATAGAACCCTGGGGTTCCACACTTGGCCAATAGAACCTTTTACCAAAAAAATGGTTCTATATAGAACCCTGGGGTTCCATACTTGGCCAATAGAACCTTTTACCCAAAAAATGGTTCTATATAGAACCCTGGAGTTCCATACTTGGCCAATAGAACCTTTTACCCAAAAAATGGTTCTATATAGAACCCTGGGGTTCCATACTTGGCCAATAGAACCTTTTACCAAAAAATGGTTCTATATAGAACCCCGGGGTTCCATACTTGGCCAATAGAACCTTTTACCAAAAATTGTTCTATATAGAACCCTGGGGTTCCACACTTGGCCAATAGAACCTTTTACCAAAAAATGGTTCAATATAGAACCCTGGGGTTCCATACTTGGCCAATAGAACCTTTTACCCAAAAAATGGTTCTATATAGAACCCTGGAGTTCCATACTTGGCCAATAGAACCTTTTACCAAAAAATGGTTCTATATAGAACCCTGGGGTTCCATACTTGGCCAATAGAACCTTTTACCAAAAAATGGTTCTATATAGAACCCTGGGGTTCCATACTTGGCCAATAGAACCTTTTACCAAAAATGGTTCTATATAGAACCCTGGAGTTCCATACTTGGCCAACAGAACCTTTTACCAAAAAATGGTTCTATATAGAACCCTGGGGTTCCACACTTGGCCAATAGAACCTTTTACCAAAAAAAATGGAGTTCCATATATGAAGTGGGGGATGGAACCATTTCTGGTTCTAAATAGAACCATTTCTTCTAAGAGTGTATATTACACAGACTGCAATAGTAGTCTAGAAACACAGTTACTGAGTCCTGCTGTGCTTCACTGTTTATCATGAAATCATTGTTTATATCTCTATGTGGTGTGTGACCACAAACATTTTCAAAAGGCATGTGCGCAGAACAAACGGCACGAGATCAAATGAGCTCTAAGTCGAAGCACAAGTCTCAAATATGCCATTTAACAGCACGTTCTTAAGAGAAAACAACAAAAGAAATCCCATCCATTGGGCTTCAGAAGTCATTTTCTGGCCGCCATCATTTACATAATGGTCTGGCACAAACACTGACCTCTTAAAAACTATTTCATGTAATCTTGAAGGGAAAGATACACAATAAATCAAACACATCTGAATGACATGCTGGCTCAAATTCAGCAACTGTAATTGGTACCAGAAAGAAATTGGTCTCTCGTATAGGAATATAGCGAGTGAATATTCAGCCTTACACTGCCTGCAGTAAAGTGTGTGTTACTGGACTATTAAAGCCACAGAACTAATGCATGTTTCATCAAGGACACCTTGGCTTTCGGAGACACGCAAAATGAGCAATTTACATATGCAACACTGTCTAGTTTTAGTGAGACTGTATTGCTTTCGAAACATGAGTGTGTGTGTGTGTGTGTGTGTGTGTGTGTGTGTGTGTGTGTGTGCGGTTTCCCTACAGTAGTTCAGGCTGCAGGATTTCTAAATGTCTAAAGAAACTCCATCTAAATACATTTCTTGTCTATTATCACCATCTGCAATTTCGACGGAAACAAACGCAGGTACAATAGCAAAACAATATTGTAATGTAATTGGTAGCACTTCAATGTTAATATGAATAAGAAGAGATTTGATTGGCATTACCGTTTTTTTTTTTAACTTTTATTCAGAAAGGATGCATTAAACTGATAAAAATGACAGTAAAGACTTTTAATTTCAAATAAATGCCGTTCTTTTAGGCTTTCTATTCATTAAAGAACTCTGAACACGGTTTCCACAAAATCTTGACCAAATTTTCAACGTTGATAATAATCAGAAATTAACATGCTTGCAGTGAAAGGCTAACAGAAATAGAGCTAGTTTGTCACTTTTCTTGTTTTCTGTGTTAGTAGACGCACCGATTACAGCACTTAATTATAGTTCAGCTTTAAAAATACTTTTGCTGATAATTTACTCACCCCCATGTCATCCAAGATGTCCACGTCTTTCTTTCTTCAGTCGAAAAGAAATTAAGGTTTTTGATGAAAACATTCCAGGATTTTTCTCCATATAATGGACTTCAATGGGAACCAAACGGTTCAAGGTCCAAATGAGAGTTTCAGTGCAAACTGCAAACTGTTGAAAGGGCTTTAAACGACTCCAGACGATGAATAAGGGTCTTATCAAGTGAAACCATCGCTCATTTCAACAATAAATACAAAAGTTTACATTTTATAAGCACACATCCTCTCCTGTTCAAAATCAAAACGAACAAATCTTTATTTGAGTCATTTGGTTGATTCAACGAACGAAATGACTCGAAAAAAGATTCGTTCATTTTGATGAACAAGTTCGAACAAGAGAGTTACGAACGCTCATCACAGGCGAGCATTTGAGCTTATAAAACTTAAAGTTTTTAATTTATTTGTTAAATGAGCGATCGTTTCGCTTGATAAGACCCTTATTCATCGTCTGAAATCATTTAAAGCCTTTTGAACAGTTTGCACTGAAACTCTCATTTGGACCTTGAACCGTTTGGACCCCATTGAAGTCCATTATATGGAGAAAAATCCTGGAATGTTTTTATCAAAAACCTTAATTTCTTTTCGACTGAAGAAAGAAAGACACGGACATCTTGGATGACATGGGGGCGAGTGAATTATCAGCAAACGTTTTTTTTTTTTAAAGTGAACTACTCCTTTAGATCACTCTTAGATTAACCGATTGACAGATAATGTGTGTTCCAGCACTTACTTGTGTCCGAGCTCATGTGCAACCGTGAACGCCAGAGGAAGGCCAGTGTCTTCATTAATACTGCAGCTGCGGTGAGGCTGACACATCCCAGCCACATGAGACAGACCCAACGTCTCACAGGGCTTATTGATGGCGGCACAAATGTCTTTCCTGCGTCACAGACAAAGATGCATTAAACTGTGTGTGTAAAGCAATGTAAAGCTGATTAGAGTTAGGCCAGATGTACCTTGTGATCAGGACAGCCACGTCATGATGGACCGGATGGTCGTCGTCCTTCATGTTAATGCCTTTCTGCCACTTACAGAAGCTGTTCAGGCTGTGGTCGGCATGATGGCTGATCTTCAAATCCTCCTGATAATGCATAAAGTTACATACTTACAGTGTGTAAGTATGAGTTTAAAGAAGAAATACAGTTGCATGGATTTGTGTAAAAGCAATTAGAAAATGGCAGCTTTTATTAAAGATATCATGTTGTAGAATGAGAGTTTGAAGGTGAAAATGGAAGTTAACACAATGCATATAAATTAAAATTAAAGGGATATTCCACTTTTTTTTTTTTTTGGAAATAGGCTCATTTTACAACTCCCCCAGAGTTAAACAGCTGAGGTTTACCGTTTCCGAATCCATTGAGCCGATTTTTTGATATTTAGAAGAATATCACTTACCAGATAGTTTCTGGTCTCATTGACTTCCATAGTAGGAAAAAAATATACTATGGAAGTCAATGAGACCAGAAGCTGTCTGGTAAGTGATATTCTTCAAAATATCAGAAAATCGGCTGAATGGATTCGAAAACAGTAAACCTCAGCTGTTTAACTCTGGGGGAGTGGTAAAATGAGCCTATTTCCAAAAAAAGTGGAGTATCCCTTTAAATGGGAACCTTAAAAAGCTTAATTTAAAGGAAAAACTCTCTATGTTTATGGCATTCACAGCCTATGCTAATTTATAAATTGATTCTCGTGTGTTCATTTGAAGAGGGCATATTTGAGCTCATGGCATTTAAAACCAATCTGGAGTGCATTTGCTAAAAGCATCGTTAGCCAACTATTTGCAATTACCAACATAGATCAAAGACTCGATGTTTGCCGAAACCATAGTTTGAAGTCTTCTGAAGAGACACTAATGCTATTCCATAAGAACCAGTGAAGTTCGTCTCACATGTCAAGGTGTGCTTCTGTTGACCATATTTGATGTGCTCTATGCAAACAACATCTACATCTTTAATGCACACATCTAGGAGAATGACCCCAACCATGCATAGTGTGTACGTAGTCTGAACAACTAGATGAAGCATTTAAAATCTCATCAGAGATGTGTGTCTCTGTTCTCCAGATGTGGAGCAAGCAAACCTGCTTTGTTCACTGTAGTTTCTCTCAACAGATGGGTTAATATATTAATATTACATTGGGCAGAAGAAATTTTGGGCGGTATTTATTCATGTTTTTTGTTTGCAGCCTTAAATCAAAACTCTTTCTATGGCTGTACATGTCAATAAACACATTACATGAGTGACTCCTAGAGCCCGACCGATAAAGGACACAAATATTTGTTGGTTTTAAAATCCGATATATCGGCCGATATTTCTTTTATTTTTATTTTTCAGAAATGCGCAACAAAACATTAACAGATTTCCCTAACATTAGTTATTTGTAGTTATGTTAAGTTTTAACTAAAATAATAAGAAAATGCATTTTAAAAAGAAACTTTTTTCTTTTATTGTCGCAACAGAACATTGCCCTCTGGTGGACAAACTATACAACTCCAACACTCATGACATGTTTCAAGCGTGTTTCATCCATTTTTATTTTAATGTTGAAATATTCATTTATCAGCCATTATAACTGCCGATACCGATAGTTTGGAAAATGCCTAATATCGGCCGATAATATCGGCCTGCCGATATATCGGTCTGGCTCTAGTGACTCCTGTCATTATCATAATAATAATAATATTTTATACAATTATTTATAGTTTATCTAACCCATCAGGCAGCAAACGTGGTGACACAAATGGGAAAAGTGAGGAACTGTGATATCCGACATAAATCAGAGATGGTCCGACCCTTGAATTAGGTGACTCACTCCTGCATTTAAACGCAGTCGTCCCTCCTAAAACCATGTGTGCGTGTGCCTTAGATGATTCAGAACGACTGCATGTATTTTTAGAGCAAGGGTTTGCTTTGTCATCTCGCTTACCTCGTCCTTTTCCAGCAGAATGAGACGCACGACTGCAATGTTGATGGCATTTCCGATGCTGGGATCCCGAAACAACCCTGCCACCTATAAAACACAACACTCTCACATGTGAAGAGCAACATTGCAACCCTTCTACTACAGTGATCTGCATTGTAAACAATTATCGTGATTTTAACGGTAAAAATACTGTAAAAATGCAACAGTGAAAAACTGTTAATTCGTTAACAGTTTCCGTACGGTGAATAGCTGTGATTTAATGTAATTTTACAGTAAAATTGACCGTTTTTGGAAGTGAAAAAGTATAATTTACAGTAAAAAAAAACGAAATTGACATTCCTACGAATTCCCTGCACGACACTTCACATTTGATGTATTTTTGTTGAAATAACTGTCTTCAGAGTTTCTAATTAAGTATGTACATGTGAATCTTTTTAATATTTAATCTTGTTCGATTAATGTTTAATGCATTTTTAAAAGTTTTATGTGTGTTACCATGACGACTTTTAGTGTTTGTGTGAAGGACACTGTGTATTAACTTTCTTGCGGAAAAGCAGCTTGTGATGAGCTTTGATGCATCATGTGACTCTGTGATTGGTGGTTGTCAGTGTATTACAATAGTACCAAACAAAAATTAGTAATTCAAAAAGTCAGTAAATTACTATTAAATCAGACAATGAAATTTTTTTACTGTTAATTTTAAGTTAAGGTCCCTATCTTGCACGCGGCGCAAATGACTTTATACACTGACGCATGTATCATTCCTCTCTTGCATCCGCGCAAAGCACATCGGTAAACTAGGGAATGAACTTGCGCTCCTTGGGCGGGTCGGCGCAAAAAGGAGGCGTGTTTCGGCGCAAACAATCACTAGTGCTATTTTACAGTTCCAGAAAACAATTGCGCCACTGACCAGAAAAAAACAAGTCTAAAGTCGGTGGCGTTGCGCGTACATTCAGATGCTATTTTAAGCGTGCATGCTTGGCCATAATACAAAGTGTGAATGACGCGCATACACGGTACACTGAAAAAAAAAAACGTAATTTTTACGGTAAAAAAAATGGCAGCTGGTTGCCAAACCTTTACCGTTAAAAAATACGGCAGGAACGTTTGACTTAACTTAAAATTTACAGTAATAAACATATTTCATTTTCTGATAAAATGTTGATTTAGCAACCTTTTTAAAATATTGTTTATGTTTTGTACCATTGTAATACAACCAACAATCATCACAAAAGCGATGAGAGTCACATGAGCAATCGAAGCTCATCACAAGTAGTCTTCCATAAAAAGGTTAATATTTAAAGAAGCCGCACAGTGTCACTCACACAAACATTAAACACCATCATGGTAACACACATAAAATAAGAAAAACTACAATAAACAATAATTTAACAACATTAAATGTAACATAAAACTGATTAGAAAAAAAAGGAACCATAGTTAATTCAACAAAAACACAAAGTTGAAGTGTCACACAGGGAATTGTGAGAATGTAAATTTACATTTTTTTTTACTGTAAATTACACAATGAGTTGTTCTTTTTCACTTTCAAAAACTGTAAATTTAACGGTATTTTACAGTAAAATTATATCACAGTTATTTACCGTACATAGTACGGAAACTTTCTGTTAACCAATAAACAGTTTTGTACTGTAGCATTTTTACAGTCTTTTACCGTTAAAATCACGATTCTTTTTTTCAGATGCAATTTACTTTATGCAAATGATACATTATTATATGGAAAACTATTAAAACAGGAGGGAAATCATTGTTGTGTCCATGACGATGGGAAAAATAGGCATAAAGCTTACACATTTACCCAAATTATTATAAGCATGTTTAACCGAAGCTAATTTGACTGTGTTTGTCCCATCCCCAAAGTCATTTCTCTTTCGTTTACGGCCCTGACGAGAACATCGATCTCCACGGCTGTGAACCGATTGAAGCACGCCTGGTAAATCCACCATTATAATAGTATTGCGCCATGTAACAAGCGCACCTCGTTCATCACGCTCTTAAAAGGAATGTGATATGACGCTCTGATTGGTTTGTTTCCCGTTATGCCCAAACCACACCTATGAATAATGAAGCTACTTCAGACCAACCCCTTTTAAACTTGCGTCGGGTGCAAGAGTCATTTATCCCGCCGGTTAAAATAGCAACAGCGCGGGGATCTACCCACAAAGATACTTGCGTTTCAGATCGTTAGGGTTAGGTTAAAACATTTTAGGTTTTACCGTAAATCCTAAAATGTTGCTACCGTATTTTATACGGTAAACTTCAGGCAACAGTGTATCCATTCTGGTTCAAAAACAATTTTTAATGAGTGAAAAGGCGAGAGAAAGCCAAGAAAATGTGAAGAGAAATCTGACTTTTAATAAGGGCGCTGCCAGCTGAGGTCATCACAGATCTTCACAGGTGTTTAGATGAAATCCGGGGAGCTGAAGTCCCCTAAATAGGGTGTAGAAATGATACTGAACTGCTCTCACATCAAAGCTCTCCTTGAGGTAAATGCGGTCTGAAATGTGAGAGGCATTTTCTCTGCTTCGGTGAGGCTCATTACAAAATGTTCCAGTGAATCAACGAGGCATCTTTTATGTGCTGTCCTTTGGTGAAATCTTCCGCAGACATGTGAATGACACCCTGAAAGGCTGCTTAACTTTTTATTTTACAGGTTTCGGGTGCAAACGTTACAGCTTGCATGAAATATACTGGCAGATATATTTAGCCAGGTTAAGATAAATCAAAAAAGGGACCTTTTATAAATAGATAAACTGTAAGTATTAGCATTAATGAGTCGAAAAAGATTGTCCTACGGTGAATATTATCATGTAGGCTATGCTACTATATGAGAAAAAATTTAAAATAAAACGATTATTTAACGATAATGATCGATCGTTTCGCTTGATAAGACCCTTATTCATCGTCTGGAATCGTTTAAAGCCCTTTGAACAGTTTGCAGTGAAACTCTCATTTGGACCTTGAATCGTTTGGTTCCCATTGAAGTCCATTATATGGAGAAAATCCTGGAACGTTTTCATCAAAAACCTTAATTTCTTTTCGACTGAAGAAAGAAAGACACGAACATCTTGGATGACATGGGGGTGAGTAAATTATCAGCAAAAGTTTTTTCAAAAGTAAGTGCTTTTGAAACTCCTTTAACTAATGAACCTTCTTGTTAAATGTTACCTCGATATAAAACGGTATTGCCTCATCTTATTTCATTTATAAAAAAAAAACATAGCTATCAATATGCTGACCAGCCCTAGCAATTACCCTCACACTTTTTGCCTGATGGATGAAAAAGCACATCATCTTCTTTAGGACTTATATTTAATGAGAGACCGAGCCGATCTAGAGACCTGAATATCACAGAGACTCGGGGTGGGCTCTTTTTTTGCAGTTGATGAAAAATCCCTTTTTCCCGAGAGAATCTCAAAAGAACGGATCAAACATTCAGTGCTTCCTTCATGTGTGTGCTATGCTTTTTATTATTATTATTATTATTTTGCAATGTCATGCTTGCACTTAGATCATGCTAAAATCAAATTCTACTGAAAATAACTCAAACTGGGCTGGTGATGTAAAGTGTTCAAAATCCATGAAAACACACGAGGATCTGCTAAGAAACTTCGGTGTGTGCATAAGACTAACATGACACCTTCATAATCATGACATTTTTAAGTTTTATGCATGTTTGTGACAACTGTCATTAAGTGTCATTCACTCAATTATGCCATTTTTAATGCAAATATGACATTGTTTGAGATGTTTTTGTTATGACACCTTGACATTACTAAGACAACACAACCTGTCATAAACATGACATAGCAGATTAATTAACAAACTTAAGAAGCTTTATGGGTTAATATTACATTAAACTGTCAGGTGGTTGGTTTTGACATTGGCTGTCATGAGGCCATTATAACTTTTTAATGACAAATTCAATTAGTACCACTGAAGTTGAGGAGACGAAAAATTTCATGACACAGTTATAATGGCCTCATCACAGCCAATGTCATGACAGTTTAACTTCATTTAATGTCAAGTTGTGACATTAAAATGACAAGGACATCTCAAACAATGTCATATTTGCATTCAAAATGTCATTATTGAGCGAAAAACACTTAATGACAGTTGTCATAAACATGCATAAACCCTACTTCATATTCAAGACATATGTCATGTCATGGTTATGAAGGTGTCATGTCAGTCTAATGAACACCCCTTCAAGTAAAGTGTTACCCGATAGGTTACAGTGTCCTTGTTGCATAGTAATATGGTAAATTATGCATAATTACATGCAATTAACCCTCAACCAAACTCTATAGTAAGTAAATGTAGTTGCTTAATATTACTCAGGACTTACAAAACAATGACACATTAAAATAAAGTGTAAGCGAAACTTCATAAGGTGAAGTCATTTTTTACTTGAAAATGAGGTTATGAATCATTACCTTCTTCAACAATACATAAAAACAACTCAAATACAGCAACGATGAGTTTATAATGCCAGAAATAAACCTCAGCCGACGCGGATGATGGAATGTTTCCCATTTATAGACGGTTCTTGTTCTTCAATACCAACCAAGTGTCTGGAATGGAAAACTTTTCCTCCCTGAGGGGCTCAAACACATCAGAAGCCAGACGAAGCATAGCGAGTATATTTTGGATAACAGACTGGATCTGTAACATGGTCAGCTGACTCGGATCCAAACTAAAGTGCTGCTGACTTAAGGACATTGTTGCGGAAAGCTAAAGGGAGGAAATGAGGGTAGTTTAAAACAGCACATCAGACTTAAAGGAGTAGTTCACTTTAAAAAAAACTTTTGCTGATAATTTACTCACCCCCATGTCATCCAAGATGTCCATGTCTTTCTTTCTTCAGTCGAAAAGAAATTAAGGTTTTTGATGAAAACATTCCAGGATTTTCTCCATATAATGGACTTCAATGGGGACCAAACGGTTCAAGGTCCAAAAGACAGTTTCAGTGCAAACTGTTCAAAGGGCTTTAAACGATTCCAGACGATGAATAAGGGTCTTATCAAGCGAAACGATCGCTCATTTAATAAATAAATAACAAAGTTTAAGTTTTAAGCTCAAATGCTCGCCTTGCTCTGTTATAATAATAATAATAAACTTTATTTTATATAGCGCCTTTAAAAAGTATCTCAAAACGCTTCACAAATATAGAAACAATGCATTAGTAGTTGCTGACAGAAAAACGTAAAAAAAAACAACATTATGAAATTTAGGATTAATGATAATAATAACAATTTTCAACAATTAAGTAAAAACTACCCTAAACAAATAAGTTTTAATTGATGATTTAAAAACACTAAGAGATTCTGTTCTGTGATGCGCGTTCGTGACTCTCCTGTTCGAACTCGTTCATCAAAATGAACAAATCTTTTTTCGAGACATTTTGTTCATTCAACGAACGAAATGAACGAATCTTTTTTCGAGTCATTTGGTTCATTCAACGAACGAAATGAACAAATCTTTTTTCGAGTCATTTGGTTCATTTGACGAACGAAATGACTCGAAAAAAGATTCGTTCATTTTGATGAACGAGTTCGAACAGGAGAATCACGAAGGCGCATCACAGAACAGAGCAAGGCGAGCGTTTGAGCTTATAAAACTTAAAATTTGTTATTTATTTATTAAATGAGCGATCGTTTCGCTTAACAAGACCCTTATTCATCGTCTAGTGTCGTTTAAAGCCCTTTGAACAGTTTGCACTGAAACTGTCATTTGGACCTTGAACCGTTTGGTTCCCATTGAAGTCCATTATATGGAGAAAATCCTGGAATGTTTTCATCAAAAACCTTCATTTCTTTTCGACTGAAGAAAGAAAGACATGGACATCTTGGATGACATGGGGGTGAGTAAATTATCAGCAAAAGTTTTTTCAAAAGTAGTAATAAGGAAACGAAAAGTGTGCATTTGGAAACTTTTCAGATTTTTTTGTGGGTGTTCCAAGTCTATTCCTAACTGGGATCTTTACATACTCTGTATAAACAGTACAGTATTTGAAAAGGTAGTGTATATATTGTCACCCACTCTTTCACGTCTTCCCGTTTTCTCTGATTTAGTGTGTGTGTTCATCCGGTCTGTACCCGTTGGAATTCTATTAATAGTAAAAGTTTGTATTGGAGCTTTTTGCCTCTTCGTCCTCTTCGTCATTTGAGCTTACACCACACAGTGACGTTTCCATTGCAGTTTTGCAAAAGATTACTTATTTGAATTGCCTGAAAAACGTTTTTGCGTAATATATGGGAGTTTTCACGAAATTAACGCGCATTTTCAATTCGCAATGTCAATTTGCGCAAATTTGAAGGGTAAAAGAAACGCGGCTAGTAATAGTGATTCTCGTAATACTCTGTTACTCACAATATTCATGACAGAGAGCACATAGCTCACAACTCCTTTGCTTCCATGGTACTCCACCATTTTCGAATCAGCCACTACCAGAGTCTCGACCCACTTCTCGGAGCTGATGGATCGCTGTCTGATGCGCCTGCGCCGCTGCCGTCTCTCCCAGCGCTCTCGCTGCCTCTCCACCTGCTCTGCCTCTCCTGGAGGACCAAAAGAGAGTCAGAAATCACACTGGATGAAGGATGTGACATCTGGGCACAATTATCAAGTCTCATTGAATCCCTATGGACCCTATCATACATCTGGTGCAATGCAGCGCCAGGCGTGACACAAATGTGTTTTGCTAGTTTCAGCCTGACGCAGTTATTATTTTCACATCGTTTAAATAGCAAATGCATTTGCGCCCATTTGTGGTGTGCAAACCTGTTTTCAGTGTTTTCAGGCGCATTGTTGGAGCGGTGCTATTTGGAGGAACTGAAATAGACTGAGGCTATGGTTACACAGAAACAATCTGAAGAGAAAACGCAAAAGTGGCGTTGAGTTTTCACTTTTTATTCTGCGTTTGAATGGGAAATCCGCGTCCACATGGTGACACAAAAGTGTGTGAAAATCAATGTAGTATGCACTCCAGGCAGCTAGGTGGCGATGTGGAGCTCTGCCACACAACAACACCAAGTCTGCGCTAGAGCCCGACCGATAAAGGATTTTGAAGGCCGATACCGATACAAATATTTGTTGGCTTTAAAATCCGATATTCGATATATCGGCCGATATTTTTATTTATTTATTTCAGAAACGCGCAACAAAACATCAACAGATTTCCCTAACATTAGTTATTTGTAGTTATTTATGAGTTTTAACTAAAATAATGAGATAATGCTTTTAAAAAGAAACTTGTTTCTTTTATTGTCGCAACAGAACAGACTGATGATAGTGGCGTTAGCTAGCTTTGTGGTTAGCTAGTCTATGATGAGCCATAATTTAGCAACGGATAACGTCATACTGCAAATTGTAAAACATACATTTTCAATATAACAGGCCCAGGAGAGATGATACGTCTCATTGCTATAACTGTCACGTGCTATTAAAGAAATACTTCAGTCACATTGTCAAAAGTTAAAAGGACAGTCAGTCAACTACACTGTAACAACGTAACTTAACTATAACTAGCTAATTCCGCTTCACTCTCGGCTTATTTATCAGCAGCAAAACTGGACATGATAGTCACAAATTTTGTCATGCTTATTTGAGTTAAGAGAACTGATGGGGATGTTCTTTTAATTGTTATTCAAGCAACGAGTGTTGCCAACAGGAACGGTGTAGAGTGCCCTCTGGTGGACAAACTATACAACTCCAACACTCATGACATGGTTCAAGCGTGTTTCGTCCGTTTTTATTTTATTTTTGAAATATTCATTTATCGTCCAGAATAACTGCCGATATAACTGCCGGAAAATGCCTAATATCGGCCGATAATATCGGCCTGCCGATATATCGGTCTGGCTCTAGTCCGCGCGCCTGCGTACAACCTTCACTGTCATGCAGACTTTTGCGTTTTCACCCTTTAGACGGCAACACGGAGGGTGGTTTCACTTTTTTGCGTTTTTAAGCCCCAAAAACGCCGTCGCCGTGTAAACGAAAGGCACATCCAATAAAATAATTTTACGTTTTCACCAGGAATTGTTCTTGTGTAAACAGGGCCTAAGCCATTGACCAACTGAAACCTGGCCTAAAGTATATATATTTGTTAATATTTTTTTTTAAAGTCAATATTTTTAGTTAGTACACACACACTCTCCTAATTACACACACACACACTGCTTATTACATGCACAGGGACGCACAGCTGCACACAAACATGCAAAATATTAAAAATAAAAGGATTACAATGTTAAAGAATACATCTACTTGTCTAAAGATTACACACTTTAACCTCACACACACACACACACACACAGCTTTAACCTCAGATCCGTTTCCTCGGCTTGCAAATTCCTCCATGTAAATAGCGAATCCGCCATGATGCGAGCGCAACTGGCTTTTAAATTGAAGGGGAAATTAAACTCTGATTGTTTTGTTTTTGTTTTTTTGCACGTTATGCTCAATAAACACCCATTGCTCATTAAGAGAATTGGGACAATCCTTTTAGACCATGAACCGGGTGCGCTGGACTATTTTTCCTGTCCTTAAACTAGCAAAAGTGGATTCAATTTTGCCGTGCGCTTTAGACCATGCACTTAGATCCTTAAAATAGGACACTAAGTCTGACCTCTGACCCCACAGGTGGCGTTGGCTGTGTGCTCCCTGAACAGAGGTTGCACCAGCTGGCGTTCTGATTGGACAGCATGTCTCTTGTAGATAGCGTGAGCCTGTGGGTTCGACTCTTCTTGTGCCGTCTCCAGTGGACTAATGAAGAATTCCTCTCCTGAGAGCTTGAACAGCCCTGTCTAGAGAGAACAGAAGGTCAAAATTAAACAGCTTAACAACTCACTAATTCACTGCATTTGTATTTTTTGGCACCATCTTGTTATTACAGGATTATCATATTTCAGCTTCCAACTGAAACTAAATATAATAAAATAAGCACTAACAGAAATATCATAAAAAATATACATAAAAAATATCTCATTTCAGCTATTTGCCAATGCAACATGTCTACTTTTCATTGTTTAACTTAAATAACTAACTAAAACTGAAATAAAAAATACGGAATTTTAGAAAAAACTATAATAAATACACAAACACACAACAAAATTGCTAAAAGTCTAACAAAAATTTTAATATTAATAAAACATAATAGTATCTTAATTATCCTAAAATAACACTGTTATCATCTAAATATTAAAACTTAAATATTAAAATACTAAAACTTTAAACTTTAGAGTAAACTACTTGTCAGAGAATTATCTTTAAAGGATCAATGACAAACTGCAAAAGAATTGAAAAATCTTTTCAAGTTTTTTTTTTTATATTTGTACTGTATATTTATCATGGTAAATGTACTATTAATTTATAAATATAAATTTTGCTTTTTGGGAGGTCATTCTACTTGACATTTTATAATATGAAATAACCTTATATTTGTCCAATTTTTTTATTGAATTACAATGCTAAATTCTTTCTATATCCAAAACTTCATTATTTTTAAAAGAGGCTTTTTATTTTTCATGTTACGGTACGGCACGGTTCGGTACGGCTCACTTTTGGCGCTTTTACAATGCATGGTACGGTACGGTACGGCTCACTTCGGCTCGCTTTAAATGGTACCACCTCTGTTGAGGTTCCAAGCGTACCATACCGATACTAAAATGTGACGTGAACACACTGCAGATCACTGATTGGTCAGAGTCAGACAGAATCGCCACTACCAGCGTCATTGTATTGCGAGACATCAAACCCGCTAGATTTAAATAGCCAGTAACAGTCACCGCTGTAGCATCTGTTTTAAAACTGACTTGCTTGAAGAAAAAAGAAAGAAAAAAAACTTCCAAAAAAGAAATGGCTGAATCATGGTCAGTAGACGAAGTGCAGACGTTCCTCTCGTTGGTTGCCGAGGAACGAATAAACTATAACTGTCGGACTATAATCCCACCCACTTTGAAGCGGTACTAACTGCAGTGGAAAAGCAAACCGAGCTAAAGCTAACCGTGCCGAGTCGTACCACATAGTGGAATAACGAAGCCAGTCGAACCATGCCGAACGGTATTGAGCCGTATCGAGCCGTACCAGCAGTGGAAAAGCACCAATTGTAGACGGGGTGGGTACTACCATCCAGTGTTGTAGTCGAGACCACCTCACTCGAGTCCGAGTCCAGACCGAGACCAGAGAGAGTCGAGTCCGAGTCAAGACCGAGTCCATAGAGAGTCGAGTCCGAGTCGAGTCCGAGACCAGAGACGGTCGAGTCCGAGTCGAGACCGAGACCACTGAGGGTTGATTACCTAATTTACTTTTATTTACTTAGAGAAATCCTTTTTTTTTTTACTGAATTTACTTGATCAGTTTAGGGTAAAAAGGCCACATAATAGGTGGTGTTAAAAGTAATTTTATTACAATTTGTCATGCGCAGTTGCGCACTAGAAAATCACCAATCACTGGATGTGTCAATCAATTTAAAGAAATATTTTATAGGGCTGTCGCGGTAATGGAATTTCCCTTGCGGTAATATTGAGTGGCTCAATAGCGCGATATGCGGTATTACCGCCATTTATTTATTTATTTTATATGTTTTTGTTGCTATATAAATAAAGTTTACGATGTGGACAAAAACGAGGACATTTTCAGTAAGCATTGTAACCGAAACTAAACGGCGTCTACAGTATATGCGAATTGAAAAACTTTCACTCAGCGCGCAAATTGTTATGACAACGGACTTTGAGCGAGTCATTGAACCGTTCATTCAACGAACACGTTTAAAAAGGCTGATTCATTAAAAGAGATGTAAAGAAACAATATGTTAATTATTTCTAACATTGATGTTCAACGTTTCGAGGCTCAGCTGAGCAGCAATGCGTCGCATAGGCAACGCTGAAGCTGATGCTTCACTTATTAGAGACCCATTGATTCAATGCGTGACTCACTGATTTTATTTCGGCTTCCTTGTGCTGTGGGATGTTGAACAGCGCTGCTGCTGACGCGCATTTATGGGAAAATACACGTGAAGAGAACGTTAAAATGATGATGCAACAAATATTTTCTTAAAATAAAGATTCTCTTCCCTTTGATACGACAAGCTTTTCACGACTTCAAAGACAGAGGCAGGTAATTGCACGCGCTCTGCCGATCTCTCTCATTCACTATCTGCCTGTAGGCTACACATCACCATGATAAACAGTCTTGTTATCATTATGAACTGGTTTAACATTCAATACACATGCATTACGTTCAAAACAAGAAGGGTATAACGTTAGCCTTATAAAAAAAATTGAATATCGCGGTTGCTGCGGTTACGTGCAATCCTCTGCGGTTGTCTTGTCAGAAGCGCGGTAGCTACTACAATATTGCGGTTACCGCGACAGCCCTAATTAACATACATTAATAATCATGAAAAATATTTTGAATTGAACTCGAGTGGACTCGAGTCGGGAATAAGTCCGAGTCCTAAAAAAAAAATGTTCGAGTCCGAGTCAATTCCGAGTCCAAATGCACACGAGTCCATGACAAGACCAAGACCATTAAAATATGGTCTCGAGACCGAGTCCGAGACGAGTCCGAGTCTCGAGTACTACAACACTGCTACCATCCCTCAAAGTTTCAAGTCTTTGCGGTTTGGTCTGTTTCGGTCGGTTTTGGTTTGGTCTGCCCAATCACTTTGAGGGGAGAACGCTGATTCTTGGACATTCTAACAATTACAATAGGGTTAAACCCCTAAAAATAGTATCAACAATGTTTGATTAAACAATTCCCTATTTTTAAAATTCTACATAGGAACATCGCGTGAAACATCCACATATAAGTATGCTCATGGACTCACCAGGCCATTGCAGGTGCTCACAGCTGCTTGACCCCAGGTCAGTTTACTGCTCCAGACATCTCCCAAGAAGAAGCAGAGAGAGTGGCCATGACCGTGTAACGTAGACCCTCGCAGGCCACCGTACCTCCGCTCTGTGAGGAATCCAGGCGCTAGTAGATGAGGGTTTAGGGTGAGGTTAAAGTGCAGGTCCTGACCACCATACTGCAGACGGTAGAAAACCCGGGTCAGCCTCTTGTTATGTGCCGTCTCTCTCCTCTGAATTCGACTCACGCGGTGGGACACAAGATTGGACAAAAACTGTCCTGATGAATCCACTCGGATAGGGTGAACCACTTGATAGTTTGGAAACCCATCAAGAGAACGATCTACAAAAACAACAAAGTAACTATTAAGATAAAAACTGTCACATACCAGAAGTGGAATTGTTTAATAGTTAAACTTTGTGCCAAAAGACCAATCGGATGAAAAAAACACAACATAGATTTGCGATCTGAGCCCCATCTATCAATTTGTGAAGGGTTGCGTCTACTGTTGTTGAGGTTTTACTTAAATTGGGATGTAAAGTTCACACTAGGGTAAATATCAGTTAGTTTTTATAGTGCCCTTCTTATGCTACTTTAAATGGTCCCAATTGCTCTAATTGGTCAGATGGCTCAGTCTGTTGTGATTGGTCTACACTGCTCGGATTGGTCAGATGGCTCAGTCTGTTGTGATTGGTCTACTCTGCTCTGATTGGTCAGATGGCTCAGTCTGTTTTGATTGGTCTACTCTGCTCTGATTGGTCAGATGGCTCAGTCTGTTGTGATTGGTCTACACTGCTCTGATTGGTCAGATGGCTCAGTCTGTTGTGATTGGTCTACTCTGCTCTGATTGGTCAGATGGCTCAGTCTGTTGTGATTGGTCTCCTCTGCTCTGATTGGTCAGATGGCTCAGTCTGTTGTGATTGGTCTACTCTGTTCTGATTGGTCAGATGGCCCAGTCTGTTTTGATTGGTCTACTCTGCTCTGATTGGTCAGATGGCCCAGTCTGTTTTGATTGGTCTACTCTGCTCTGATTGGTCAGATGGCCCAGTCTGTTATGATTGGTCTACTCTGCTCTGATTGGTCAGATGGCCCAGTCTGTTATGATTGGTCTACTCTTCTCTGATTGGTCAGATGGCCCAGTCTGTTATGATTGGTCTACTCTGCTCTGATTGGTCAGGTGGCCCAGTCTGTTTTGATTGGTCTACTCTGCTCTGATTGGTCAGATGGCCCAGTCTGTTATGATTGGTCTACTCTTCTCTGATTGGTCAGATGGCCCAGTCTGTTATGATTGGTCTACTCTTCTCTGATTGGTCAGATGGCCCAGTCTGTTATGATTGGTCTACTCTGCTCTGATTGGTCAGATGGCCCAGTCTGTTATGATTGGTCTACTCTGCTCTGATTGGTCAGGTGGCCCAGTCTGTTGTGATTGGTCTACTCTGCTCTGATTGGTCATATGGCTCAGTCTGTTGTGATTGGTCTACTCTGCTCTGATTGGTCAGATGGCTCAGTCTGTTGTGATTGGTCTACTCTTCTCTGATTGGTCAGATGGCTCAGTCTGTTATGATTGGTCTACTCTGCTTTGATTGGTCAGATGGCTCAGTCTGTTATGATTGGTATACTCTGCTCTGACTGGTCAGGTGGTTTAGTCTGTTATGATTGGTCTACTCTGCTCTGATTGGTCAGGTGGCTCAGTCTGATGTAATTGGTCGACCTCTTACAGAACGTCAGAAACCAAGCGGCCATTACCATATCTGATTTTCAGCCCCGTGAAGCATCAGAGAGAAAGAAAAAAATGGAAATATGGGGGGCATAATGGGGTTTCTTTAACTATTATAGCTATCAATCTGGTTACTGCAAGGTTAGTAAGCTTTTTGTAGAGTAGTCAATGGAAAGAAGTAATAATGAATCAAAATAATTAGTAAATAATACATCTTCAGGAAGAGTAAAATTTGGCATGCACAAATAAACGTGCACTATTTAAGTTGACTGTGCTGAAGAGCGGCAAATAACATGCAAAACATGAGCTCATTATTCCAGCCATTACTGCTGTTTGGAGGCTTCCATGAATATTTAGTTTATATGTATATGTATGCTTCAACTAAGTTCCACTTGTGGCAAGGTTTGCATGGATAAGCCCCACTTACTTTTTTCTCCAGGAAATATTGCATATTACAAACAACTAAATAGTAATGTTTTATGTTATTCACAATTTCGTATTGTCTAACAATGCACCAAAGTATCAATGAGTTCAAACTTTAAAATAAAAGTCCTCAAATTCCCCAAAGATTTTACTAAACGCACTGATTACAGGATTTTTGGGGATTGTGTGACAGTGTGGCTCCAGTGCAACTGACAAATCATTTCAATTCCTATGACTTGCAAAGCAATTGAATTGTACATTGAATAATTCATGAAATAAATCCAAACAATACACCAGAATAATTCTTACAGAAGGATTTATAGCAATTATGTGCCATGAAGATTAAAATATCTTGTCATGACTGAGAGTGTAAAGTAGTTTAAACAGTCTTTGTTATATGGCTTGACTTTGTTCATTGGCAGCCCTGTTGCTTTGACCTCCATGATTATGGAAGCAGAGGGAAACAGTATTACCCCCCAGTGTCCTCCACCAAATGGGATATGGAGTTGCTTCATCAGGGCAAAAATAACTCAAAACCACACCAACGCCTCTGAGAGAACATGTGACATCGATATTTAGAAACAATTCACATTACAGTATCCTTTTTATCTTATACTTTAATATTATTCACACAGCACTAAATAAATATTACAGGCTCATCCAAATACTTATTAAATGGTATATAACACACACAGTTTCTGCCAATCTCATGTTAATCTTGCATCCTTTAGTTTTAACAGATTTATAAAGACACAGATACAGCTGTACGGTATTAATTTTTTGGCTGCAATCAAATCTAACATAAGAGTGAGTTGATAAGTAAAGGGATAGTATCCATTACATCAGAATAGCCAAAAAGAGCTAGATTGTGTTAATATGGTATGCGCTTGAAAACAATTAAAAAATGCTAAAGCAGAAAATATAGGGAGAACCCTAAATATGCCAATGTCACCTCTGGGCACCCATCACATTGAGGAGATATTTTGTTTAATCTAGTTTTGGAGTACCGAATGTGGTGTTTAACATTGTATTTCTTGTCATTTATATCTCAAATTCACAGAACAACACTTTATTCTGGACACTTCATCGATCAGCTTAATAGACCAGGTTGGTGCATATGTTGCAAAAGCACAAACAAAACAAGATGTCCAAAGAACAGGGCCCGTATTATTAAAAATTCTTAGAATCCTCTCAAAAAACTCTTAATTTAGCTTAAAAACGTTTACGTGGGAGTCTAAAGAGCGATTCGGGACCGACCTGAGAGCATCTCATCTATAACGTCTTATTAACTCACTGTCACCTATTGTCTGCATCACATTTCTTCTCCCTCTTCATCGTTCTGCCATTTTCTCCTCTTCTAAAGAAACTCTTAAGCCTCTTAAAAGTCTGCGTACGTGCTCCTAACAATTTTAGAATATTTTATGAATGGTGTATCTTTAATAAACATAGGCCTGTACTGCATGTTGTTTCAAAATAATAAACAAAGCAAACTTTGCATGAAATATTTCAAATTGAAAAGTAAAATAAATGTCACTTTAAAAATAAATAAATGTGTCCAAAATTTGTAGCCTGTTGAAATTGTGGAGGACTGGACAGGACTGATGATGAATTGATTGTTTTAAATGTTCTTAATTTTGAATAAAAAGTAGTTTCACTTTATTTGGATGGTAGGGTAGGGTTAGGGATGGAATACGTTGACATGTATTTGTAAAGTTACTTATTGTCAGAAAGCCTGTTGGAGGAGCATCACAATAACGAGATATTAAAGGGATAGTTCACTTTGAAATTAACTTTTGGTATGTTTTATCTTACCACAAGAGCATCCAAGATGTAGGTGTCTTTGCTTCCACAGTATTTTCAATTTTGATGTTTTTAGGTCAAACCGTTTGTATCTATTAGTCATATAATGGAGGTCTATGGTCACCACCTCAAAGAGCATGCACAGAGATGTCCAGATTAAACATTATTTAATGACTCGTAAATGTAAGCACACATTGATGGCCTAAGACACGAAACGAGCGGTTTGTGTGAGAAAACGAACAGTATTTATATCGTTTTTACCTCTTGTAACCACAGCCACGTCCAACTGAGCTAAAAACGATATAAATACTGTTCGTTTTCTCACACAAACCGCTCGTTTCGTGTCTTAGGCCATCAATGTGTGCTTACATTACGTGTCATTAAATCATGTTTAATTTGGATTTCTCCGTGCATGCTCTTTGAGGTGGTGACCATAAACCTCCATTATATGACTGACAGACTCAAACGGTTTGACCTAAAAATATCAAAATTGAAACTATTGCGGAAACAAAGACTTGGATGCCCTTGAGGTAAGCAAAAACATACCAAAAATGAATTTCAAAGTGATCTATCCCTTTAAGCAGACGGACTAATAATATTCAGAGAGACAGCTTGACATGTAATTGCAAAATTACTGTATATTTTAATAATCAGCATAGGCCTGTATGTTACACAAAGAACACATTTTATGAAATATTTCAAATTGAAAACTTTTTGTGGGCACTGTCTGTAGCCTGTTGAATCTCCATTGCGCGCGCGTGCGCGCACACATCAACTGACCCCGAGACAAAACAATGCTGCAAATCACGGCGTGGGAGTGTAATGAGACTCAAGCAACCCACTCACCTGTGTCGTGATTATATCCGCTCGGGTTTGTGCTCTCCAGAATGGACAGAAGCCCAGCTGTAATCGTAAACAAGAAAGAAAAACTTGCTGGTCCCAAAACTTTCCTCCCGCAGTCCAGCTGAACCATCATGTCAAACTGCACAGATCACCCCTGGTGCATCTACAGTCCATTTAAATGGAGAGAGTTTAAGTAGGAACTTTTTCCTCAGCCTAATGCATCGGTGGTTTGGACCCATCACACAAAAGAACGGTGCATTTATTACGCCAGAGATCTGCAATGATCATCATCATCAGTCCGAAGCAAATAACCCAGCATTATAAAGTGTGTGAATCCGGTGCAGGGGCGAGTCTGGACTCCGTTAACTCATCTGGGACGACTGGAGTTACTGATGCCGCACACAGAAGAACTGTGTGAGAGTTTCTGTAAAACTTTGTCAAAGTTCCGCCCTCTGGCAGGAGGAGGAGGAGGAGGCTTTCTTTGTCTTCAGTGTGTCAGACTCACTCAACGGAACCCGTTCTAGTCTTTGTTTGGTGCTTTCCGTGTTTCAGGGACTCTCGTCTCATCATTTAAACAATACTTAATCATTTGGCATTGCATAGAGCAGGAGTAAAGGAACATTACACCGGAGGCGTCCCGTCTGTGCGGGTTTATTTATTGAACACAATCTGACGTCTTGGCCGTTGCGTTTTATCGTCTTGCAGCAGTAAATATAATATTCGACCTGCATTCAGTTCAATTCCTTTTACTTACGGATTGCTTTTTTTGAACACAAGAATCTATTTTAATTTCAATTTCAAAACACTTTATTTTGTGCAATTTGTGAGGCCACATATAGTAGCTAACGAAAACATATGCATTATGACAATCTACGTTAAATAAATAAAACAGTGTAAAATACATATTAATGAATACCTAGCTATAACTAAATCAAGACATAATCAACATGTTGACATGTGTTCTTGTTGAGAGCATTTAAAAAAAAAACCTTTTGCTGATAATTTACTCACCCCCATGTCATCCAAGATGTCCATGTATTTCTTTCTTCAGTCGAAAAGAAATTAAGGTTTTTGATGAAAACATTCCAGGATTGGAACATTCCAATGGGAACCAAACGGTTTCAGTACAAACTGCAAACTGTTCAAAGGGATTTAAACGATTCCAGACGATGAATAAGGGTCTTATCAAGCGAATCGATTGCTCCTTTAATAAATAAGTAAAGTTTTATAAGCTCAAATGCTCGCCTTGCTCTGTTCTGTGATGCACATTCGTGACTCTCCTGTTCGAACTCATTCATCAAAATTAACAAATCTTTTCCAGAGTCAACCCATTCATTTCATTCGTTGAATGAACCAAATGACACGAAAAAAGATTTGTTAATTTTGATAAAGGAGTTCAATCAGGAGAGTCACGAACGCGCGTCATGGAACAGAGCAAGGCGAGCATTTGAGCTTATAAAACTTAAACTTTGTTATTTATTAATTAAATGAGCGATCGTTTCGCTTGATAAGACCCTTATTCATCGTCTGGAATCGTTTAAAGCTGCACTGAAACTCTCATTTGGATCTTGAACCGTTTGGTTCCCATTGAAGTCCATTATATGGAGAAAATCCTGGAATGTTTTCATCAAAAACCTTAATTTCTTTTTGACTGAAGAAAGAATGACATGGACATCTTGGATGACATGGGGGTGAGTAAATTATCAGCAAAAGTTTTTTTTTTTTTTTTTTTTAAGTGAACTGCTCCTTTAATAATAATGCCAATAACCAGTTCATGACCCTCTATGATGCAATCCATATCAGTGATATCAAGGCTTGTTTATCTCCACTTGGACATGTAAAATAAATAACTTATTTTATATTGCACACACACAAAAAAAAAAAAAACATAAATACCTCATACCTTCCGGTTTGTATTTCCACAGAATGAAGGTAAGATCTTACGGAGTTATGAATGAACCGTTCTTTGGTCTACTGACATTCCTGACATCAGCTTCAAACATTACAATCCTCATGATAACTTTCCTTATCTCTACAATAAGTAAATCCACTTCACCAGCTAATTCGACAGCGATGCCAAATATACAGAGCTACCACAAAGAAAAAGAGACACGATTCTAAAGATGGCCTCCTGCTTGTTAGTTATTTATGAGATATTTTGTACTTTTGGGTGAATTATCCCTTTAACCCCAACTATGTTAATGTCCATTGTTGTGTTGCACTAATGAACATGCATTTATGTCCTCTACCATTCCAGCTCTGAAAGGCAAATCTGTTATAAATGCTATAGATTATTTAGAAAGTGCCACACTGAGCTGCAGATTGTCCATCAAGCGCCCCCTCTAGTGGACACTATAGCAAGCAAACATGTTTCATGTCCATTTGTGAAGTCGTTCATTCCCATCTAGCATTGCAGAGAGCATGATTTGGTAAGACTTGATTAGGTAGCAACTATACAAAGTAGCTTTCAACAATAAAATACGCGAATAAAGAATTAGAATTAAATGTAAACTATTCGGCATTGCATTATGATGCATACCAGGTTGCATCTTGTGTTATTTAGTCATTCTCTCTGAATTTTTTCAGATGCGTTAACATGACGTCAAGTGTGCGGTCAGTGGTGTATCCAGTGCGCGCGCTTCCAAGGCGCGCACTTCTGCACAAAGCGCGAGCTGACAGGTACACTTATCACGTCGCGTACACCGTACACGCATGGGAATCTGTTGCAGTTTTGCGTGGCACAACAACACTACATCGGACTGAGTGATATGCGATCAATGTCCACCTGGCACCTGTTGTTGGAGAGCGCTTTCAGAAACAATGGGTGACACTCTCGACCTCAACCTCAGCGGATGGAGAAGTTTGAACAGGAGTTTCACGGGTCTCCACAAGTTCAGCAGTCTGGAGGACATCGATGTGAGCGCTGACGGAAGCCTGGTCCTGAGGATCATCATCTCGGCTGTGTACTCCGCGGTGTGCGCCGTGGGTTTGGTCGGGAATCTCCTGGTGTTTTTCCTCATGAGGATCAGACAAGGACGGAAGAAATCCATCATTAACTTCTTCGTCATCAATTTAGCGGTCACCGACTTCCAGTTCGTCCTGACCTTGCCCTTCTGGGCAGTGGATACGGTGTTGGATTTCAGCTGGCCGTTTGGTAACGCCATGTGCAAGATCATTTTATCAGTCACTGTGATGAACATGTACGCGAGCGTGTTCTTCCTCACCGCGATGAGCATCACGCGCTACTGGTCTGTCGCGTCCGCCTTAAAAATCCCTTCTCGAGCGAAGTGTGTGTCGGTGAAGTGGATCAGCGCGGTGTTGTGGATCCTGGCGACTGTAGCGACAGCTCCAACATCTATTTTCTCCACCGTGACGGTCGTGGCAGGTGAAAAACTCTGCCTCCTCAAGTTTCCGGAAGGACACCATTGGCTCGCGCTTTATCACCTTCAGAAAATTGTCGTCGCGTTTATCATGCCCATGTTCGTCCTCTCAGTGTGTTATCTCTTACTTCTGAGGTTTCTCCGAAAGAGAGGCGCTAACACCCATCAGAGAAGACGATCTAAAGTTGCGAGGTCTGTGACGGTGGTGGTGCTCTCGTTCTTCATCTGCTGGATGCCCAACCATGCGATCACTCTGTGGGGAGTTCTGGTGAAACTCAACGCCGTGCACTGGGACAAGTCGTACTACATGGTGCACACTTACGTTTTCCCCGTGACTGTTTGTCTTGCCCACACTAACAGCTGCTTAAACCCAGTCTTGTATTGTTTGATGCGCCGGGAGTTCAGGAAAACGCTACATAGTTTCTTTTGGCGCGTCTCGTCACCCGTTCTTTCGAACGTTGGGAAACTCCATGGATACAGTGGAGGAAGCAACCAAACACACGATGGCGCGCATATTGGGATTCATTTAAACGTGATTGACGCACAACTCTGCCAACAACCCACACAATAATAACAAACACAGAACGGTCCCCTAACGTTCCCGAATGGTCCCATGAGGTTATTTTTTTGGGAACCAAACAAGAACGTTATAGGAACGTTATTTTTAGGTTCCATTTTTATAACTGGAACGTTCCCTTAACCTTAAGGGAAAGTTCTAGGAACGTTCTGGGAACCAAAAACTAACATTCCCAGAACGTTCCAGAACCGATTTTTTTTTTGCTGGGACATTCGGACAGCATTCACAAATAATGTAGTCGCCGACTCTACACAATGTTGGGTTGTTTTAAAATTTGGATCAAATATGGACAAACCCAAATGTTGGGTTAAAAATGTAATTTCAACCTTCAACCAAACTTCATCTTTTACTTTCAACTGTGAATTTTTTTTTAAATTACATTTTTATCCCAACATGTTGGTTTGTCCATATTTGACCCAAATTTGGGTTGAAACAACCCAGCATTTTTAGAGTGTAAGTGTTTTTGAATTTGAACCATACTATAGTAAAGGTAGCTACAGTAAACTGTATTACAAATACTATAGTAATTTATAGTAAAGTTATTAAGGAAAACGTAAGACTATAACATTTTTTGACCATATTATAGTAAAGATTATGAGCCAGACCGATATATCGGCAGGCCGATATTATCGGCCGATATTAGGCATTTTCCAAACTATCGGTATTGGCAGTTATAATGGCCGATAAATGAATATTTCAACATTAAAATAAAAATGGACGAAACACGCTTGAAACATGTCATGAGTGTTGGAGTTGTATAGTTTGTCCACCAGAGGGCAATGTTCTGTTGCGACAATAAAAGAAAAAAGTTTATTTTTAAAATGCATTTTCTTATTATTTTAGTTAAAACTTATACATAACTACAAATAACTAATGTTAGGGAAATCTGTTGATGTTTTGTTGCGCATTTCTGAAAAAAAAAATAAAATAAAATAAAAATCGGCTGATATATCGGAATATCGGATTTTAAAACCAACAATTATTTGTATCGGTATCGGCCTTCAAAATCCTTTATCGGTCGGGCTCTAGTAAAGATACTACAGTATTTACTATAGTTTGAAAGTTAGTCAAGTGTAGTAAATACTATAGTATACTACACAATACAAATCAGTTTACTGTAGCGACTGAGAACTAATACTACAGTATTTACTACAGTTTACTTTAGTTGATACTATGATATGCTGAAACGATTCGATATCAGATACTGAACACACGATACGATATTATTGCGATACTCCAGACATATGGTGAAATGCACTGTTGATTAAAATGCTACATTTGATATTACATTGTGGGTTTAAATGAATAGACTTGGTGCTTGTAAGCACAGGACAATAGAGACACAAGAATAACAATATTCATGATTCTGAAGCTGAAAATACAGAATTATTTTAGACGAATTTGCTTGCACTCTTTCATTGACTAATCGGCCACTTTTTACTGCTAACATCAGACATTTGGCATTATCAGGACCCACAAATATTACCGCATTACATTATTATACATCATAATCAACATTATGCATAATGTAGTACTGACAATAAACATTTTTTTCACACACAGTAATTTTTTATTTTTGGGGGAACTATCCACGATACATTTTGTTGCTTTTTTGTATTGCGATAAATACTAAAGTTTACTACAGTATTTTTTCATGTGGGACAGGTTCTGTTAACTGATGCAACAGTTTCTCTCTGTCTCTGATGAACCAAAGGTGCTCATGAGAAGGTTGACTGAGTGTGACTTGAACAGTTTTAAAGGTGTTTTATTCGTTTGTTCACACACATGCTGGATGTCTGAGTTAAACCAAATGGCTTACAATACACTCTAAAAATACTGGGTGGTTCCAACCAATGTTTGGGTCAAATATGGACAAACCTAACCATTGATTTACATTTTAACTAGGACATTTTTTAATTGGGTTTGACGGTGACCCATATTTAGTGTACATTTTGTATTGCATCTACTATTTCCCTGCTATCATAGTCTTGTTTTGATCTTTTCGTGTGATTGAAGTATGTGCAAATTTGTAAAATAAAAAATACACTTAAATGTAAAGATACTCTGAGGTCTAAATCTGTACATGAGTTTTAATCATTTCTTCAAATGAATAAATTTATTTCAATATAATTCTGAAAAAGCTGTCATCATTTACAAACATCTATGACTTTCTTCTGCAGAACACAAAATATTATATTTCACAATATTTGTCACTTAACATCCGTCTTCATCAGGAGACGGAGAGTGGGGTAAGATGTGTCGCCATGTGATCTATCAAACTGTGCACATTATTTATGCTAAAATTGTGAGACAGCAGGTTATGTCTACAACCATATAAATTTCCAGGACTAAAGATAAATGTTTAATTTAATCTTTTATCATAAAATCTCAGCTGTGGAATAAAAAGAAGCTCAACTAGGAGACAGAAAACTTTGCATCCATTAACGTCTCCTGAAAAGAGCCATCAAAGAAAACACAAAAATCATTTCAAAGGATTTTACTGTAGAAGAAATAGTTCAAACTCATATTGCTTCAGAGAATAAAAGTCAGTGATAACAACACACTGAATTAATTATATCCAGACTAGAGAAGGTAAAGCAAAAATATTGTGTTTTTTTAATAAACTGAATAGTGCAAAGAAGCATTTGTTTTGAATATAAATTTGAGGACATTCTATTATACAGCCAATGTCAAATTTCTGAATACTTGCATATTGAACAGTGTTTGTTCTTTTTAAACAAAACATGCAGAAGACAATAGCCTCCTTCATGATGAAGATCACTCACCAAACTTCCTTAAAACGGGGTTTATCGAATATTTCATCTGTTCTGGGAAAGAGGATTTATCTGAAATGCAGATTGGATATCGCATTCGCAATATGTGCCTCGACTGTCCTTGTTGATGCCTCATGTAACACCTGCACTTCTTATGCTAAATTATATTAGATGCACATCATTTACACATCCTTATACATATAAAACACAAGCTCAGAAAACTGATCACTTGCAAGAGCATGAGAATTTTCTATGCACGATTAAACTGACATGGTCTGAATTAGCATTTCACTTGTTGTTGCTTCCATAGGATGAAATGCGTTGTTGTATTCATCATTTGTAAGTGGCTTTGGATAAAAGCATCTGCATCTAATCACACCAGCCTGCAGTATTTTTAATTATTTATAAGTGTTGGCACAACGTGTTCACGACTCCCTCAAGTGGAAGGTGCATGGATTAGTTTTAGGTCACATGCACTTTAAAGGTGCCATCTGTAAAAATTGAGGTTAAAATATCCCAAAAATGAGCTACACGCATCAAAAGATTGAGAAGAAATAAGGTTGATGATGTCATTAAAAAACTGACACGTTATAGTGCTGCCGAGATATTAATCTGAATTAGCATGCTAAATTACTAGCCCCGGCCCGGCAGGTGTCGTAATACCAGTTTCGACCATGGGAGGCGGTATGCGGGCGGGCAACGTTAGCACCAGCCAAACTGCAGTACACGAGTGAGTCGCGCTCGCGCCAGCTTGTGTTTACTTGAACCTGACGTCAGTCGTGTGGAAAATACAGCCCACTACTACATTTCAGTTCAGGGAAGAGTTAAAAAACAATAATTGGTCGATATTATGCATGAGGAATACATTTTGGTAAGTTGTAGCATACTTTATCTTTTAACAGTGTTCGTGTTCTTTTACCGTTAGCTAGTAGAGATGATCGGTTCACGTGTGCTAGGGATCTGTCGTGTAAAGCGCCAATACTGTATTTATTGTTTGAATTGCATAATAAAATGAACAGAATCTGAGAGCTGAGATCGGTCTCCGTGTCCTTTTCTGTGCATGACAAAATTGATGTGTGGCGTGAGAGTGTGTGAAAAGTGTTGTGAGAGTTGGCAGCTCTGAAAGACGCTAGCGTGGTCCACATCAGGAAATGCTGTCTGTCAAATTAATTCAAACTAATGATAAAAAATGTAATATGAACAAATCGAATATCATAAAACTAGAAATAATAGCCTGGGCTTTAATTTTCCCATATCGTCGAAATGCACCGACTTGTCTATGAGACGGCCCTTATAATTTAGTATTGAGATGTTGTTCATTAAGTCTCTAATCTCTGAAAATCTCCAAATGCTCCACGTGAAACTGCGGTCTTCCAACCTTTTACTATCGTGTCAATTGATTTGATTAATATGCACGAGGGAGACAGAGCAACACAGCACTCGCCCATATTGTTTGAAGACATGAGAGAGCGCGTGGCCGTGGAGGTATTTCTGGAGGTATACTGCCCCCATCTGGTATGGAACATGTTGTATGATTTGATTTTAAATCCCAGAGGGCACCTTTAAAGGATTCTCCACCGTTTTTTCATATTAAACTGTCTATGTTATTCGAGTTGATACATACCTCTGTTATGTCGTCTCAGTGTGTGCACTCAATCGCTCTGGCTCGCGAGGCACTTTGATAGCACTTAACTTGACCAGTTCATTCATTATAAGCGACCAAACACCTCCACGTTTCCCCTATTTAAATACAGTTACTCGAGCAGTGTTACTCGACCTAGGGCGGTGACATAAAATAAAACGTTGCGCTTTTCTAAGCGTGTAAAGTGGATAACTATATTGTATGGCGGAATACCACAGCAAGTGCTTGGGAGCACTTCGACTCGGCGCAGTAATGGGCTGTATGCACGGCGGTATTTCCGGTGAAGGATGCTCGATAACTTCCGCCGATCGTAGCACCGAGAATTTATATTGAATTTTATACTCCATGGTTATACAAAGGAAACGTAAGTCACAAAAAAAGACAAAACATACACCCCTCGTGGTGTTTATGCTTCTTTTTTAAATTATATCAAATAAACATAACTATATATAAAAAATACATCTATGAAAGTTTCGTTTCAAAGACTCTGTCATAATCCCGTTTTCTTCCGTTTTTTCCTCAGTTTATCCCAATATCTAAATATCTAACGTTTAATTAAATGTTACTGTGAAGAAGAAAGATATAAAACGTTTAAATATCAATCTGCACATGTAAGGGACATTGGTTATGCTAATTTTTGCTCGCTCCTTTTAAGTTATCTTGCGTAAAACCACAAAAAAATTAATGAAGCACCTACAAAGACCTCAACCGGAAGCGATGCAATCTGTTTTACAGAATACGGAAGTAAATTGTGCATAGTGCCTATTCATTTCACTTTTGGTGTGAAAGGGTATTTACATGTGCCAATATATATATACACACATTATAGATATATAAAAGAGCAAGCCCAGCCCAAGTTTTAGAGAGTAACGCATTACTTTTAAAAGTAGCTTTCCCCAATACTGCTGAAGAGCGTTATGTTTGTATTTACCACTTTTAAAAGTACAAACCCTTCAAAAATAAGACTTCAACAAATCCTTTGTGTAACAATACAGAAACTCTATTCAAGTAATCAAGCTGTAAATATAACCTTGATAAACATGCTAGACTTTTCATTTAATAATATTCTTTTGTCAGGCATCACATCAAGTTTGGAAACTTTCTCGAATGGTTCAAATGTCCTTTATTTTGCATCCCCCCACATAATAATTTACATAATAATACAAAACAATGTATTCCACAATGTATTATTCATAAACACAGCTGATGTTAAATAGAGCAGCAAGCCAACATTAAACAACAACATTTGTTTTCTTAAATTATTACATCAAAACATTTTAGTTTAGCACGCATTATCACACAATGGAAAAAAATTCATCATCATTCACATATATTGGTCACTAAATGTGTCAGTATTTTGCTATTAATCACATCTCAACTAGGGTTGGGTATCGAGAATCGAGTATCGATTGGAACCGGGACTATCTTTTCGTTTTTCCTGGATTCGTTCAAAAATTAAAATTTCGATTCCTAGTTTAGATATTCACAGTCCGCCGTCCGGAAGAAGAAACCGCTGAACAACACCAACGAAGAAGCGTCTACCGGAAGTATTGGCATAACCGCGCGAGTCGAACATGAGTAGCTTACGTCGGAGGTCCAAAGTGTGGCTTCACTTTCCTAAAAATAACGAAATCTCGCCAAAATGCAAAATTTGTGACAAAAGGAGTATTTGTGACAGAAGAAGTATTTCCTTCAGAAAGACCGTTGATTAACAAGGTTAGCTAAACTTTTTTGACCCTGCCTCTTAAAAGAATCGGAATCGAGAATCTTTTGGAACCGGAATCGAAACAAGGAATCGGAATCAGAATCGTTCAAATTCAAACAATACCCAACCCTAATCTCAACTGAACCGTGTTTCATTTTTTCCATTACAGCCGAACTGAAAAACTGCAGAAATCCAGTCTCTGATGAGCAAAAGAGCTCAAGCCGGTTCCTCACGGATCCTTTCTGTCTGTATTCAGTCCGTCTCTGCCGTCAGAAATCTCCCTGCTACTCAAGTCCTGTATATTCGACATGATCAAATCCCCCAGTTCCATTTGACTGTCTTCCAGTGGATGGGAAGCGAAATCCCCTTCGCCTTTCTCCACCTCGTCTTCAGGCTTAATCCCTATAGTGTCAGGGATGATCTCCACCTCGATATCTGAAGAATCCTCGCTCTCCTTGAACCAGACGCTCTTGTGTCCGTCATCCTTCCTCCTCTCTTTAGCCAGAATGGACTTGACTCTCTGCTTATTGGCCTTCCCTTTGGTTTGGACGACCGGACTGTGATGGGAATGGTTGAAACTCGTCTGGAGTCCACAGGATCGGCAGTGCCTCAGTCTTTCACGGGGAATCACTCGCACTCTTGCTGCTTGAACCGCATCCAGTCTCCCTTCTCTCAGTTCAGCTCGCCTGGCTCTGGATCTCCCAGTGTCTCCTTCATTTAAGAAACCATCATTGTTGAACTGCATGCTATCTCTCGGTCTTGGCCTGTTAGGGGGCTGAGTAAACTTCAAGCATGACCCTAAACACTGAATGAGGGCAGAGGGTTAATCTCACAATTTCATGAGCTGAATATTACCTGCTGTACTACATGATTACGGCGTTCTTAAGGAACTTTCTCTTAAAGGGGACATATCATGAAAATTTGACTTTTTTCCGAGTTTAATTGCTGCAATTGTGTCCCCAGTGCATCTACTAGTGATCTATGTATCGGTTTGTCTCGGCCTTAACGGTGTTTGGTCTCGGTCTTGGTCTCGACTTGGTCTTGGTCTGGACTTGGTCTCAGTCTTGGTCTTGGTCTCGGTCTTGGTCTCGACTTGGTCTCGGTCTTAGTCTCTGTCTCGACTTGGTCTCGGTCTTGGTCTTGGTCTCGGTCTTGGTCTCGGTCTCGACTTGGTCTCGGTCTTAGTCTCTGTCTCGACTTGGTCTCGGTCTTGGTCTCGACTTGGTCTCGGTCTTGGTCTCGGTCTTGGTCTCTGTCTCGGTCTCGACTTGGTCTCGGTCTTAGTCTCTGTCTCGACTTGGTCTCGGTCTCGGTCTTGGTCTCGACTTGGTCTCAGTCTTGACTTTGTCTCGACTTGGTCACGGTCTTGGTCTGGGTCTCGGTCTTGGTCTCGACTTGGTCTCGTTCTTGGTCTTGGTCTCGGTCTCTGTCTTTGTCTCGGTCTTGGTCTCGACTTGGTCTTGGTCTTGACTTGGTCTTGGTCTTGACTTGGTCTCGGTCTCGACTTGGTCTTGATCTCGACTTGGTCTCGGTTCTCGATTTCATGAGCTGAATATTACCTGCTGTACTACATGATTACGGCGTTCTTAAGGAACTTTCTCTTAAAGGGGACATATCATGAAAATTTGACTTTTTTCCGAGTTTAATTGCTGCAATTGTGTCCCCAGTGCATCTACTAGTGATCTATGTATCGGTTTGTCTCGGCCTTGACGGTCTTTGGTCTTGGTCTTGGTCTCGACTTGGTCTTGGTCTCGACTTGGTCTCAATCTTGGTCTCGGTCTTGGTCTCGACTTGGTCTCGGTCTTAGTCTCTGTCTCGACTTGGTCTCGGTCTTGGTCTCGATTTGGTCTCGGTCTTGGTCTCGACTTGGTCTCAGTCTTAGTCTCTGTCTCGACTTGGTCTCGGTCTTGGTCTCGGTCTTGGTCTCGACTTGGTCTCGGTCTCTGTCTCTGTCTCGGTCTCAACTTGAACTCAGTCTTAGTCTCTGTCTCGACTTGATCTCGGTCTTGTCTCGACTTGGTCTCGGTCTCGTCTCGACTTGGTCTCGGTCTCGACTTGGTCTCAGTCTTGACTTTGTCTCGACTTGGTCACGGTCTTGGTCTCGGTCTTGGTCTCGACTTGGTCTCGTTCTTGGTCTTGGTCTCGGTCTCTGTCTTTGTCTCGGTCTTGGTCTCGACTTGGTCTTGACTTGGTCTTGGTCTTGACTTGGTCTCGACTTGGTCTTGATCTCGACTTGGTCTCGGTTCTCGATTTAATGAGCTGAATATTACCTGCTGTACTACATGATTACGGTGTTCTTAAGGAACTTTCTCTTAAAGGGGACATATCATGAAAATTTGACTTGTTCCGAGTTTAATTGCTATTATTGTGTCCCCGGTGCGTCTACTAGTGATGTATGTCTTGGTCTTGTCACGGCCTTGATGGTCTTTGGTCTTGGTCTCGGACCTCTCGGTCTTGTCTAGGTCTCGCAGTCTCAGACCGACATAGTGGTCGGGGGATTTAGCAATACAATACTACAATATCCACAATGAAATCCGCAACAGATTGAAGCGCGCAACACGAGAAAATAACGTATCCGCGCCACTGATCGCAGCAGCAACGAGCACTTTGATCACTTGATTTAAAAAACACATATCATGTACAGTTTTTGATGTATTAATAATTATTAAACACATATGAAGATTGGTTTTAACTTCATTCAGGAGATTTTGGGTAACTGCACAACTGACAGATGACTTTGAGCGCACCGCCAACGGTGTGTGTGTGTAACCATAGCGACAAAAAGACCAACTTTCGGATCCTTAGCTCATAATTTCGTTTTTGAAAATATAATTATGTATTTAAAAGTTGCAGAATGGATTCATTTGGAGACTTCTAAATTGGCAGATGCAAAACAAAATCTTACAAGTTATTGCTTAGCTTCAACAACACAAGTCTGTTTTTGTTCCCTCTCGTCTCGACTTGCTCTCAGTCTCGTCTTGGTCTCAGTCTCGTCTTGGTCTCTGTCTTTGTCTTGGTCTTGTCGGTCTCGGTCTCTTGGTCTTGTTGGTCTTGGTCTTGGTCTCTGTCTTGGTCTCTGTCTTGGCCTGGTCTTTGTCTTGGTCTCGGTCTTGGCCGTGGTCTCTTGGTCTTGTCGGTCTCGGTCACTTGGTCTTGTCGGTCTCGGTCTCTTGGTCTTATTGATACCCTCTGATCTTGGTAGTGTCTTGGTCTCAGTGTAGGTGATCTGTACTACAAGTCTAGCATCTTCTAACCCAGAAAACATGAAAAGTGACTCTAACTTTGTTTTGGTTAGCCTTTCTCAGCAAGCAGGTCAAAAAATAAGCCGATCAGATTTCGCTCCCCTTCTGACGTAGGAAGAGGATCTTATTATAATATCACCGTCCCCTTAATCTGCACGTTTAAAGCAACAACAGTGACCAGTTCTAACTTTAACTAACGGCAAAAGTTCGAGCAAAGCATGAAACTGTTCTGTCGTACAGACGAGCACTGAACTCTACTGACCAAAACATGTCACATCTGTCTTATAAAGAGCTCAGGGAACTGTCAATTTTTGTAAAAGTTAAAGTGCAAGTCAATGTAACTCCACAACAACTCCATAAATGTCTCCACTAACATTCAGAAACGTCTAAAAGCGAAACTCTTCCTGAGTCTCTCCGCAAGGCTTCACTCGCTACTGGTTATTTCTGAGATTTTGGATGAGTGAGATTCACCTGTTTTGTTATTGCCGGAGTATCTGTAGCTCGTGTAACGGATCGGCCTCTTCTGAAGGGGGGCGGAGCAGAAGCTCATTTGCATTTAAAGGCTAAGCACCCAAAAAGTGGCAAATTAGACAAGCTGTAATAAATGATGCGGGGCTGACACATTCTTGTGAATAGAGGTATAATATGTCACCCTTTAAGCCTCAGTTCTTTTACAAAGTGGACACTCAGAGCTGGACTCACTGAGCTTTGATGAGAAGATGCTGACCTCAGACTTGAACGCGTCAGGATTCCCCTTCTTGACACGGGATATCAGATAGCCGATCACAATGAGGCAGAGCACCAGTAAAGCGGCCATTACGAAGCCCAGTAAAGCCATGTCTCCTGCGCGGAAGCTCTCGTCGGGCGACTGGACCCCCGCGGCTGATATGGAGAAACGTTAGACAGCCATCATGCTGGATAAACATTAGGACTTTCACACTGAGTGGGTTAATTGACATTTTAGAGGCAAACTTACATGGTATGACAAGGACAGCGAGAGCAGCTGTCCCTGACTCACCAGTGGACACGTCCACCGCACGAAGCTGGAGATAAAACGAACAATTCTCAAATTCAGACTTCTGTTTGAAAGATTTTAGCCTTAACATTGACAAAAGTGACCGGAAGCTCTAGCCGTTAATAAACAGAACTGCACATTAAAAATAATTTTAGCAACATAATCATGCTAAATCATGTAAACAACTTGCTATTAATGTGTTAAATCTTGTTAGCAACATGTTAAATCATGCTATAGATATTCTAACAATGTGCATCATGCTAGCAGTGCTAAATCATGCTAGCAAAATGCTAAATCATGGTAGCAGCATGTTAACAATTTCTTATATCATGCTAGTAAAATGTTAAATCATTCTAGCAAAATGCTAAATCATGTTAGAAACATGCTAGCACATACAGATCTATCTATCTATCTATCTATCTATCTATCTATCTATCTATCTATCCATCCATCCATCCATCCATCCATCTATCTATGTAAAAACATTATGACCTCCAATAAAGACGTTTCATTTAATTTTTTTTCCTTTAGTACATACACTGTAAAAAGATTATGCTTTGCAATGCAACATAGACTATATTTTATTTTTATGTAAAAAAGATTATGACCTCAATAGCAGCAAGTGTTTTGCAATTCAACATAGACATTATTTTATTTTATATATATTTGATATTTTATTTAACACTTCATTTTAAGGTGACTTAGACAGTTATTACTTTAATAAGTACATGTGGTAGTGTAAGTTATGCATAATTACAAGTAACTAACCCAAATCAAACCCTAACCGTAACTTTATAGTAAGTACATGTAGTTACAGTGATTAATATTACTCAGCTCACTTCTTACTTTAAGTAAAATGTAACTATGCCACCATGCAATAAAGTCTAACCAGATTATTTTATTTTATTAATTTATTTTTATGCAAGTACACTGTAAAAAAAGATTGTGTTTTGCATTACATTTATTTTTTATTTTATTTTCAAGAAAGAACAAGTTTTTAAAAACATTATTGAAGTTTGTTTACAAGAAAACACCATTTCATTCTGTCCACTTCAATGTTTTCTTCGTTGTTGTTGTTTTTTTAAAAACTTGCTTTAAAGTAAATCTTTCGCCACACTATTTTCCCTATAGTAGTTTCTTAAAGATGCCTAAATAAAGGGGCCAGTCTTTCAATAGCCAGACATGACAAAATCATAAGTGGTAAAAGCTTTGGTAAATGCTGAGCATATAGTGAGGGTTGACAAATTACTTGCTGAAACCAGTTGCGTCTGGTCATATAGAGGATCATGTGACTGTGAACGTAGACTGATTTCATCTCCACATATCAAAATATCCTGAAAATAGATGCAACTAAACATAATTACTTGCCTGCAAAGCGAAGGAATCGGTCCGAACTGCTTTCTTCAAAAGTATGAACCCATCTGTTGTGATATTGACATAGCTGCTGTATTGCACCTCATATCTTATGTCAGGATTGATTCCCTAAAAAAAAATAAAGGGAGAAACTGTCAATCTCTTATTAAAGGTCTTTCATGTTTATGAGTGACAATAATTTTAATCTTAAACCTTACACTTGCGAAATCTTCATCCCTTGCTCTGACTCTGAAGGGTCTGTTGGTCGTCCTGTCTCTTAGCACCATGTTTTCAGGCCCTGAACTAATGTAAACATACCCTTCATATCGTTCTTTCTCAAACCTCGGAGGATTTCTGCTCTTTTTCATTACATCAATGGTGACTGAAGTGGTGGCAAACTGATCTCGGTTTAATACCTGGGAAGCCTTGGGAGGACAAATAAAGGATCAAAATTACACAGTGATTCAGCTGCATCAGGATGACATCTCAAAGTCTTTATAATATGTACAAGAAACTCACCAAAACTAAGAGGGAGATTGGGCCTGCTATATCTGCGGGTTTCAGCATGGAAATGTTGCCGGAGTTCTCATCGATCTGAAATATGTTGTCTTCATTTCCTAGGCAGTTACAGAAATGATAGCTTGCGCAGTTCATGTTGAAAATTAAAGGACAACTCCGGCGCAAAATGAACCTTTGGTCTAATTGCACATTGTTACCTATTCAACCGTTATCTGAGATTTTTTTTCATGATTGCCGAATCTAAATAGTTTTATCTATTAAAACAGTTTAGCCTATAATGCTAGTATAACGCTAGTCTATAGGGCATAGAGTAATGACAAATAAAAATCGCTTTTTATTACCACTAACAAGGCTCAAAATAGCCCCACAGTAACACGGTAGCACAATAAGGATCCCTACATGCAAAACGAAGCATTGAGAACTTTGTCAGTGTCCATACCGTTTAATAAGAAGATATTTTATACACACAGTCAACTTCGCGAATACAGGAAGAAGCCATCTTTGAAAAATAGTCTCTACCAGTCGATCTACGAACGCCGATCCAAGTGCGCTGAACTGTGCAGAATCTTATATGGTCCATTGTTTCCGGAAGAAACACAAACACGAACCATTTTCTTCTCTTTAATATGTACATGTTGCCTACTGTTCGCGCTCACATTATCACTTTATTCACATCTCACCAGCGCACTTGGATCGGCGTTCGTAGATCGACTGGTAGAGACTATTTTTCAAAGATGGCTTCTTCCTGTATTCGTGAAGTTGACTGTGTGTATAAAATATCTTCTTATTAAACGGTATGGACACTGACAAAGTTCTCAATGCTTCGGTTTGAATGTATGGATCCTTATTGTGCTACCGTGTTACTGTGGGGTTATTTTGAGCCTTGTTAGTGGTAATAAAAAGCGATTTTTATTTGTCATTACTCTATGCCCTATAGACTAGCGTTATACTAGCATTATAGGCTAAACTGTTTTTATAGATAAAACTATTTACATTCGACAATCATGAAAAAAAAACTCAGATAACGGTTGACTAGGTAACAATGTGTAATTAGACCACAGGTTCATTTTGCGCCGGAGTTGTCCTTTAAGGGGAAACAGTAATGTTAGGGAAAATGCTTTACTACCTCGAACAATTTTATAGCTTATCTCTTCATTTCGGCTTTTATCTCCATCTCTGGCATACACTGGACCTGGCTGCAATTGCAAGGCTCCGTCCTGAAAATATACACGTAGTATGGATCATTTTGAAATACAGCATTACATTTATTAACCACGGTCATTATATGAATGATAATGTACCTGCTTCTCTGTTAAGTTCACCCTGCCCCTGTAGCCGAGGCTCAGGCAGATTTTGGCATTACCAGAGGTCACTCTTGTACATGGCTGAAACCACGGAGGACGGTTATCAATATCTTTAATATTGACGGTGATGGTTGCTGTAGCTGTGAAGGAGCGTTCACTCGGCTGTGATGGCAGTGGTGTATGTTGCAATGGCAGTGGAGTATCCTGATAGGGTCAAGACTTGTTTGTGTTAAACTTAATTGAGATCAGATCTTTTAACGCATTCAAATTCAAATTAATTTCACATACCTGCGCATACAAGAGCAGTTTCACTTGTTGGATGACATCGTAATCTAAAACTTTGTTCACGAGGATTTTTGGTGTATACATGTTCTCAAGTCTGAAGTATCTGTTCTGTAAAGAAACGCAAACGCAATGGTTCAAGCAAAAATGACATTAAAGCCCAGTGCACAGTGTACAATTTATATTATAATAGTCCTTTACGATTGTCGCTTGTTGCCAGTGTAACAATTAAAGATAGGTGAGGTAGTTGAATAAATAAAGCAACACAGATCATCCAAAGGGATCAAGCACAACTCGACACTGAAGGCTTTGGGGAACTTAAATACAAAATGATAATGAACCCAAATATGAACAGGTGTGATGATTTAATGAATTAACATGACAACTAAGGGCTGAAAAACAAACAGGTAACTAAGGAAAACAAACTATGAGTCTATGAAAACTAAAGTTAACACTGACAGAACACTGTCAGGCAGGGATGCCAGCGGAAGAAACAAGGGTGGAGTTGAAGGTAGGAGGTCTCATGGAGGAGAGGGTGGCTGACAAGAGGGAAGGTGACCCCCGGGAGAACTGATGGAGGGAGGAGCCAAGGTGTAAACTTGAGCCCAAACAACAGCAGAGATGCTGAGAGATGTGGAGGCCCGGGTGGAGTCCAATGGACCGAGAGACCAGGTAATATTGATGGACCAGGAGACCAAGGCGGAGACGTGGTGATGAGTGGCCGAGGTGTAGCCTGGGTGCCTGAGTATTCTGAATTAATATTCTAGACTGATTATTCGATGCTACATTAGACAGCGAAACAAAGATTCCATTTGGAACCCTGGAGCCATTATTTAAATGAATCTTGGCATATCAACCTGGTTCCATCACCTGTTGCTTGGATACCATTGGGCACAATCAACATTCCATGCGTTTAACCAAAAATAAAAATTCAGCCATAAATCACTCACTCTCATGCCATCCAAATCCACAATACTTTCATTCAAATTTGAAACCTTCTGTACCTCCAGTAAAGATCAATTCTCCCAAAACCTTGATGCTTCAAAAGGTTCATAATTTATATCTCTCAGATTTCATAAAAAATACGAGTTTGGAACAACATGAGGCTGAGTAACTAATGACAGTTTTTCCATTTTTGGGTGAGCTATACCTTGGATCTTCACACCAAGAGATCATATGACTTGTAACATTACACTAAATCACATTTATGATGCTTTTGTGTTTCTGTTTGGTCTTTTTTTTTTTTTTTTTAGCTTAACAGCCCTTGGTTCTTTCGCTATATAAAAAAGAGCATCTTGGACATTCTGCTAAACTTCTGTTGTGGTCTACACAAGAAAGAAACTCATATGTGTTTGAAACAACATGAGTATAAATGAATGATGTCACTTATAGGTATGCTATTCGTGAATCAGTAAAAATGTAGATAAAAAAAGGAATTGGTTACTTACCAAAGTTGGTTCTATCGAATAATACAGAACCTCAGAATCATCATCGACTGCTTCAATCAGGCCAATGCTGGTATTAACTGGTGTGAGCTGTGCAATACACACACAATGTAACATTTATGGACTAGAATGACAACATCATTACATTGAAAGTTGGTCTAGAAACTGTTTGATGTCTGACTTAACTTGTATTACTTATTTTTGGTTAAATAGAATGTTGATTAAGCCACAACCCTGAACAATTGCTCAAAAATTCAGACACTGTTAGACCTTACCAGGTTTTTTACAGTAAAATACTGGCAACACTGTTGCCAGTAATTTACTGTAAAAATGCACTAAAACTCAAGTTAACTAAAAAATACAACTTATTAGTTTTAGTGCATTTTTACAACACTGTTGCCAGTAATTTACTGTAAAAATGCACTAAAACTCAAGTTAACTAAAACATACAACATTAAAGTTTTAGTGCATTTTTACAACACTGTTGCCAGTAATTTACTGTAAAAATGCACTAAAACTCAAGTTAACTAAAAAATACAACTTATTAGTTTTAGTGCATTTTTACAACACTGTTGCCAGTAATTTACTGTAAAAATGCACTAAAACTCAAGTTAACTAAAAAATACAACTTATTAGTTTTAGTGCATTTTTACAACACTGTTGCCAGTAATTTACTGTAAAAATGCACTAAAACTCAAGTTAACTAAAAAATACAACTTATTAGTTTTAGTGCATTTTTACAACACTGTTGCCAGTAATTTACTGTAAAAATGCACTAAAACTCAAGTTAACTAAAAAATACAACGTATTAGTTTTAGTGCATTTTTACAACACTGTTGCCAGTAATTTACTGTAAAAATGCACTAAAACTCAAGTTAACTAAAAAATACAACTTATTAGTTTTAGTGCATTTTTACAACACTGTTGCCAGTAATTTACTGTAAAAATGCACTAAAACTCAAGTTAACTAAAAAATACAACATATTAGTTTTAGTGCATTTTTACAACACTGTTGCCAGTAATTTACTGTAAAAATGCACTAAAACTCAAGTTAACTAAAACATACAACTTATTAGTTTTAGTGCATTTTTACAACACTGTTGCCAGTAATTTACTGTAAAAATGCACTAAAACTCAAGTTAACTAAAAAATACAACGTATTAGTTTTAGTGCATTTTTACAACACTGTTGCCAGTAATTTACTGTAAAAATGCACTAAAACTCAAGTTAACTAAAAAATACAACTTATTAGTTTTAGTGCATTTTTACAACACTGTTGCCAGTAATTTACTGTAAAAATGCACTAAAACTCAAGTTAACTAAAAAATACAACATATTAGTTTTAGTGCATTTTTACAACACTGTTGCCAGTAATTTACTGTAAAAATGCACTAAAACTCAAGTTAACTAAAAAATACAACTTATTAGTTTTAGTGCATTTTTACAGTAAATTACTGGCAACAGTGTTGCCAGTATTTTACTGTAAAAAACCTGTTAAGGTCTAACAGTGTACAAATGTTGTTCAAGGACCATCTTACAGGACAAACGTTGAATAACATGCTCTCACCTCATTTACGTTAAGTATGTACTCGCTCTGACCAAATGATGGATAGTTGTCATTGATATTCTCAACACGAACAATCACAATCAGAGTGATCTGTTGATAAAATGCATATAAAAAGGTCAAAACTACTGATGTAACCACTGCCTTCACCTTTAAAAAAAATAATAATAGAGAAAAACTATTACAGCAATCTGCAATATATGCCAACAGTGACCCCCAAAGTAAGTGGGACACTAAAATGCATGGATGTCTTAGCAGTAAAATATAAGCGAAAGCTGGAACTAAAGTGACTAATGGGTATTTAATACTAGGAATAAAGTGTTAATCGGGTAGGGTTAGGGCTCCCTATTATGTTGTTATTATTGCATACTGTTTAATACACAAATACTAAATACAGTAGTCAACATTTGAAGTGGGTCAAAAAACTTAATCAAGAACGTCCTAAGAAAAGAACCTGTATTGTTCAAAATTAATTTATAACTTTGATGAGAGGTTTTGATCCACTTCAAATGTTGACTACTGTAGTATATAAATACTATTAACACTTTGTGAAATGCTGCTCTTTTCACTTGTTTGCACTGAGCAAATAGTCTCTGCCTTTTTGTTTTACATTCATCTGCATTGAATTAATTGTACTTGTGAGTAACTTACACTTCTGTAGCCAGTTTTATTACACCGGACCTGCACAGTTAGCTCTTCGGGACCTGAAAGTGTCTGGAAAACAGGTTCATATCAACTGAAGTTAGGATCAAACTGCATGATTGGTTAAACACGATGAAAATGCACAATGAACAAAGTCATATTAAATTAAGATCAGTCAAATATTTGGAGGATGGCAGCTGGTTTGTTGGTTTGGTCCACCACCAGGTCAACTGTCTGGTAATTTGTCCGATTAATCATCATCTAAAACAGCTATAGGATCAGAGAGTGACCATGAATGAATAGCTAGATACCGTGTAAATACAGCTGCCATGCAAAAAAAAAAAAAAAGTTTTCCTTGCTTAGTATTTTTGTCTTAAAAATGTATAAAAAAAAAAATCAAGATACATTTACTTGAGAAGCAAAATTATTTTTTTATTAAAATATTAAGATATTAAATCATTTGTGCTTAAAACAAGAACACAATTCTGACAGTGGGTTCAGAAATATTTTAGTTTCTTCTTGTTTCAAGCACAAACTTCATTTGGATTTTTTTCTCTCTCCAGAAAACAAGACTTAATATCTTTATTAAGTTATTTTGCATCTCAAGTAAATTAATCTTGATTTAAAAATGTTTAGATATTTGTACATGGGGTTGCAGTGAAGCAGGTTTTGACTGGCTTTAGTCATAGTCTAAGACAATGGAAAGTCATGAAATAAACATACTTCAAAGTCCAGGCCTTTCTTTGCTATCAGTTCTGATCCTCTCAGATAGAACGCGTTTCCAGGATTCTCTGTGAGATTCAGCGTTACATCCTTTGTTGTTACATTGATATGGACAACAAGTGTGTCATCTGTGTTGTTCTCTTTAATCGTCACAGGCTCTGAAGGGGCTGTACAAACTGCAGAGAAAACAAATATTACCAAATAACATATAATCTTTACATAAAGTTGTGCTATCTATCTATCTATCTATCTATCTATCTTTCTATCCAGGCTATCTATCTATCTATCGCTGGCAAAATGGGCCTATATACAGAAGAAAGAAAGAAAGAAAGAAAGAAAGAAAGAAAGAAAGAAAGAAAGAAAGAAAGAAAGAAAGAAAGAAAGAAAGAAAGAAAGAAAGAAAGAAAGAAAGAAAACTTCATCACCCATAATGCACTGGGCATGTTGTCATCAAAGGCCACGCCCACCCGCACGCTATAATTCGCTAACGGACTCTAACAACATATTTTCTTTAGGAGGAAATACTTCTTATCAAATTTTTAGTCGCAGTGGTATCAACTTGTTTTGTTCCCGGGTGCCAGAATTCAAAGAATGAACGTTTAGTGGAAGTGAGTAACTTTCTGTTTCCAGTGAAGGCAGTGGCTGAAGGATGCAAAGAATCGCAAATACTGAGGTAATTATGCGACGGGGAATCTTAAACCTCCATGTTTGTAGACACGATTTCAAACTGACAGCGAACACAAGTGTTTAGGCCAAACGAAGTGTAAAACTGAAAGACATGGAGCTTTCAAAAACCTAAATGTGAATTGGGTAACACAGAGAACGAGTAAACATTCTTCATTTACATTGACAATACAAAGTGTGTTGAAAACACACTAACATTTAAATTGATACAGTGCATTTATCAGGGTTCCCACACCTTAACTCTAAATTCAAGGACCTTTCAGGTCCAATACCCTCAAATTCAAGGACTTAATGTGGAGACAACAAACATTGAGGTACCATCATAGTAGTTTTGTGCGCACGTGAACGTCATGGCAACACAAAGTACATCACTTATTTTACCGCGTTTATGCACGTAACTAACTTAAATCAAGCAAGCTAGTATGTATATAGGCCATGAAGTGTTGGCAAAATATTAATATTTTACAGTAAATTAAATATTAGATTTTATATTATTTGTATAAAATACAAATATAATGGAATTTTTCCCAGAAAACTGAATCTATGTATTCAAAAACTCTCCAGGGCCTTGATTTATTTATTTTATTTTTTATTTTTTCAAATTCACAAACTTTCATGGACCCGTGGGAACCCAAAGCGCCATATAGGACGCTTTTGCAAAAGCGTAAATATCCAACGCACATGGCACCCTTTAACGTGAAATGAGACGCATATATATTTGGGCAGAAGGCGCCCCCTAGTGGTCTACCCCTTACCCTACACCGTACCTAAACTTAACCATGACCGAAGCATCTCATTAGACGTTAAAGGGTGCCATGTGCGTTGGATATTTACGCTTTTGCAAAAGCGTCCTATATGGCGCTTTTGGACAAGAATGCGTTGGGGAACCCTGAATACAAGTTAGTACATTACATCTATAATTACACCAAACCTGGCCTAACCTTCCCCGTATCCACCTCAATAGCAATACAACATCAACACAATGCGTTTATTGTACATAACAATTATCATTATTAATTTTGATGCATGCACAAAAAGACACCAAATATAAAGTGTGACCCATTTTAAGGGGCATTTTGTTTCATGACAGTGAAAATGAAAATATTTTGAACATTAGACATTTCCAACCTCTACATTCTCTAAATCCAATGACATTGAAAAGACATGGCGTCTTTTTATTTCCACTGCCCGAGCTGAAATCACTTGAATAAAGATTGATCGGGACACTCAATAACAAGAAGTGTCCCAATACACTAAATATCATACACAATACCCACAGAGAGAGACTGATACATGTTGCACCGACACAATAGTGTTGCTGATGACAGTTCACCAAATAGCCTGATTTCAATCTAATATCTGAAACAAGAGTTACTTACTTTTGTCAGCAAAGCAGATTTGGGGGATGAATAATGCAAATACACAGCCGAAGATGGTCGTTGTGGATTTACGCTTTAATTGCATGTCTATTTCCTAGTTTCTGATGCACACAAATAAGTATGGAGGACTATGAGACCGTGGCACCAGCTGGTACTTCTACACATAAAGCATTGACTGTGTTTCTCAATGAGTGGGAGTCGACTCCAGTCGCAATGTTTGTGACTTCATCTTACGGTCATATATTGCCTAAAGAGCTCGCCAGCAGTCGACTGCTCCCTCCCACCCAAATACTTGCATCTGTTTTTCAGGGGTCATTTTGTATTTGTCCAAGTTTCCACTGTTGTGTGAAATCTGAAAATGTGAAACATGCTAAAATTACTTTGTGAGTCTAGCCTGATGACCAGGACTTGATGAATAAAAATGAATGCTATCTGTTAAATAAATTACAGAATAAATCTGATGAGAAATAAAATAACATTTTTTTTGACATTCTACTAACTATTACATGTCAACTAGCAGTCGTTAGAGTATTAGTAGACTGTGTTTAATATCTGCTAACTTTTTCCGCAACAGACCCAAACAGTCTCCTAATTCTCTAAGAGCCGCTTCACACAACGTTTTTACTGTTAAAAATGCGAGACGTGAGCACGACGGTTACGGATATCATTCTAGTGTGTGTTTACATTGAAAAACAATGGGAAAGTAGAGCAAAACGTGTTCTATGTGAACCGGCCCGAATAACAGTTAGTTGACATCTACTTGCAAAGTTACTTAAGAGTGTCTAAAGTGAACTCTAAAATTTAAATAATAAAAACGTTTAAAAAAAAGACAGACAGACAGACAGACAGACAGACAGACAGACAGACAGATAGATAGATAGATAGATAGATAGATAGATAGATAGATAGATAGATAGATCTGTAGATAGATAGATACTGTAGATAGATAGATAGATAGATAGATAGATAGATAGATAGATAGATAGATAGATAGATAGATAGATCTGTAGATAGATAGATACTGTAGATAGATAGATAGATAGATAGATAGATAGATAGATAGATAGATAGATAGATAGATAGATAGATAGATAGATAGATAGATAGATAGTAGATAGATAGATAGATAGATAGATAGATAGATAGATAGATAGATAGATAGATAGATAGATAGATAGATAGACAGACACATAGACAGGCAGACACACAGACCGACAGACAGACAGACACAGACAGACACATAGACAGACACATAGACAGACAGATAGATAGATGGATAGATAGATAGATAGACAGACAGACATACAGACAGATAGATAGATGGATAGATAGATAGATAGACAGACAGACATACAGATAGCACTGCTAACATGATTTAGCACATTGTTAGAATATCGCTAGCATCATGATTTAACATGTTGCTAGATTTAACACATCAATAGCTAGTTGTTTACATGATTTAGCATGTTAGCATGATTTAACATGTTGCTAAAATTATTTTTAGCGTGCGGTTCTGTTTATGAACCGCTAGAGCGCCGAAAGTTACGTACGGCAGCTTCAAGAGTAGAGGTTTTGACTTCAGATTCTATGATGTGTGAAAGTTCAGTCCAGACTTGAGTGATAATGAGTGCTACTGATCACTGACCAAGTCTGAGAGCGAGAGAACACACTCTCTTTATGCAGTGTGCTGTTGATTTTAGCCTATTTGTTTGTAGTATTTAATTAATTTCCTTGAAAATATTTTCCCTCCCGCCCAGCCAATCAGAGCTCTTCTCGGCCACATGCGACCGTGACATCCACTGATATAATGCATGTTTGTAGAACCACGCCACTGCTTCTTTGTGTGGGAACAACAGCAACATAGTGTCACATGAAGAAGACACATTGTGCAGCCAGATGTAGATGTACACACATGTAGAAGTGTGTTCCTGTCATGGACTCGAACAGCTGAGCCGTGGGACGCATTGTTTAGCAAAACAATCTACAGATCTCTACGGTTCTGGGCTCAATTTTAATGTCAGAAAGGTTCAATCTAAGGAGACTTAGATGTCTTAGGGTTAGTTCACCCAAAAGTGAAACTTATGTCATTAATGACTCTCCCTCATGTCAGAACCGGAACACAATGCTGAATAAAGTCGGATTTTTTGTTATTTTTGGAGCAAAATGTATTTTCGATGCTTCAAAACATTGTAATAACCCACTGATGTCACATGACTACTTTGATGACGTCTTTATTTCCTTTCTGGACAGTATACCGTACACACACATTTCCAATGGAGGGACAGAAAACGCTCGATATCTTAACCCCTTAAGTGTCACCCCCCCTTTTTTTAATATACATGAAAATGCACATTTCAAACTTAAATGGTTGTAATTCAAGAATGCTTTGGAATATAGACGTAAAATTGGTCTCGTTTTAAAGAAGACATTTGGCAGATTTTTGTAGAAGTGAAATAAATTAAGAATGTGAAACAAAAAAAAAGTTATAGAAGTTTGAGTTTATGAAAATGTAAAATATAAAATATATATTTTCAAAACCTGGCGACTCTAAAACTGCTAAAAAAAAAAATCAAAGCCAAAAATCTGAATAAGTTGTGTTTCAAATTTTACGTTGATATCTCAAATAATGAGCTTTCAGTGAGATTTTATTTGGGCGCAGTACCGAACGCTTCCACTGGGGCACAACCAGACTCCATTACTGCCCATATAAGGGCGCCTTCATTTCCATATGAAATAATAATAATTATAATTATAAAATAATTGAATGAAGGCTTTCTTTTGGGTTTCTACCCTTCTTTAATGATTTTTCATGTTCATCACAATTTCAAAATGAAGGTCTAAACACGCCTTAGAGTATGAAAATATTCTTGCAAATTGATAAATTACGGCTCCTCTGTAATATATTTTGAAAATCACCAAATATTAAAACTAGAGATTCTAAGCTTTCAAATGACATATAGTTTGTCAAGATTAGTTTAGGTTTAGTATTGGATAATGCTGTTTTAAAAATGTAATGGATTTGGGCCCCCCGGTAGGCCTGTCACACTAAAGGGGTTAAACTGTTCTGATGATGAACGGGCTTGGGACGAGTCATTAATGACATAATGTTAATTTTTGGCTGAACTAACTCTTTAAAATCCCTCTCTGGTGAAAATCAAGTTTTTAATGTTGTTTATAATGTCGATGTGGTGTTTTTAATATGCTTTACCCTTAATCACCCCTCGGGGTCCAGCTAACACTGGACGTTTCCTTCATTTCCTTCAAGTGTTCCCTTCATCTCAAGGGGCATGAGACTCTGTGGCTTTTCCTAAATAATATATATTAACACACACAAAACATCTGGGCTTGAGTTGGTTGAAAATGAATGGGAAAATGAAAAAAATTAGGGTTTTTTTTTCACTTTGTTTGTCAAAAAAATAAAAATAAATCCAGTATAATTCTGAAAATTTCTACATGTAGATCAAGGTCTGGTCCTAGAGCATAAACACAGAGTAACTCTCTATTTCTCTCTCCCTCACACACACACACACACACACACACACACACTTTTTAGAGTTGAGTGACACAAAAATACTATAGCAGAGAGAGTCAAAAGGTATCATTTCATATATGTTTTTTTTTTTGAAAATATAAAATGATAAAAGACAAATATATATACAGTATACATATATATATATATATATATATATATATATACACACATCATGAATTTGCATATCTTTCTCCTTTGACATGCAATGACTATAAAATATAATAAATAAAATACGGAATAAAATACGGTATAGGAGGAAAGTCTTTTTTGATGAAGTTCCCAAATGTGAGCTGCATATGATTTAACATTTTTTGGGACTACAAAAAGTAATCAAAAGTTACAGCATTTGGAACGAAAGTATCCTTTTTATTTAGTCCTCAAACATTAAACTATAACGAGGAGATTCAGAAGATAGGTATCGTTTCATAGAACACATTTTAAAGCTTTAGAAAATATACATTTCATTTCATTTGGACATTCTCATGCTGAGAAACACCTGAGAAAAGACTATATATATATATATATATATTTTTTTTTTTTTTTTTTGTATATGTAGCAGGAAATTTCACTAGGGCTGAGTATTTCTAATGCTATATCTTGGACACCTAAGAAAATGACATGATTCCCACAAGTACGATTAATTCCTGTAGCCTACTTATTATTTTCAGTATGTTTTAATCTGCCTTGATAAAATATGCTTTATTTTTTAGCAAAGACTGGTGAAAATGAAGCAGCAGGAGTTAAAGTGTACAAGATTGCTTTCCAAGACTGTAATAAAATGTGATTAACCTTTTTCCTACTACCAACCAGCCTACAACACAGGAGAAATGCCCTATCCAAAATGACAGAAGTTGTGGATTTCTTTTTCTAAATGTTCAATAAAATAAAATAAGATAATATAAGTAAGTGCCACAAATAAACCCTTGTTTCACATCACTAATGACTCAAAAAATACAATCACAGAAATAACGCTTCAGTTCAGCTTTTGTTCAGTCTCTTTCGTTTCTGCAGCAATAATCAAGACAAAACAGAAACAAATAAACAACAGTTCAAATATTCAGAACTAGTTCACTCAACAACAGTCCATAATAAGTTTTACTTTCACATCAGATAGTTTTCCTCATGTCAATCAACATACCTGAGAGAGATTCACGACGCAAATATTTAAATATTACCTCGCTGCTGCAAAACTGGGCTGACGTTGGACTGTCCAGGGTAATCACATATAACCTGTTTAAAGTTAGCAAGTCTCTTCCTTTTTCAAACACGGGAAAATTTATGTTTTTAGAAAAAAATACAAAGAGGAAAAATATTATTTCCACGAATGTAGACGAGACAGTCCCTTGCTGAATACTCAAAATGGGGGTTAGAAAACTAACAAACGATTTCAAAGAGTTTGCAATGCCGCTTGCGTCCACAGAGCGGCGCTAATGTGTCAAACATGGCGAGCGAGGATTTTTCTGAAAACAACAGCAAAAACCTATCGTTCTGAATCGGCTTTATTCTACATAAACAACAAAAATGATGTCCGTGTTTTTATTCCGGATGTCAACTGTGGAGAAACAACAATGAAGAAAACTCACCAGTTCCCACAGATTAGAAAGCAATTTGTGGTGGTGGACGAACGAGTAACACTGGAGTTTGGTTTATTAAATAAGAAGTTATAATAAATATTAAAAAGAGTGATTTCAGAGAGGTTTGACAACAACGTTATGTTAACCGCGAAGTTTTCGTATGCTACAGACCAAACAGAACGCTCTAAAAATGCTAGGCTGTTTTAACACAAACTTTGGGTCAAATATGGACAAACCCAAACGTTGGGTTAAAAAAATGTAATATGATATATGTTGTTTATGTTCTGACGTATAATTCAGATATATAAGCTAAATTATTTATGCTATCTGTAATACTGTTTATACTTGCAAATGTATATTGTATTTTGTTTTCTGTTCATTGTAGACCACATGATGAGTAAACCTGTAATATTTCATTCATGCAGGAATAATCTGAATAAAACCATTCTGCTGGGACACTCTCTTGCTCCAGTTTCCCTAACCGGAAACTCCCACCACTTATTAGTTATATCAGTTTCGCTTACGAAAGGTTCTCTCATATTGCGTGAGTTAGCTTACGCTACGGGAAAGATTCATCTTTTCGAGATATTGAAGCCAAAAATTATCCTTAATTTGTGTATCCATTGTCAACGCAGTGCAGCAGCCAGCAGCAATATTATGAAGCTCCAGACTCGGAGTCGGAGCATCTACAGTCGCCTACCCAGAGTCCCGCGTTTTTTTCGAGACAGCGCACCCTTATCCAAATGCAATTGAAAACAATACGGTCTCGTTTTATTTAGTTAGCCTATCCAAAAAAAATAATAAAAAAAATATTTGCGTTCCCTGCTAAATGCATGCCAAAAAAAAAAAAAAACTCATTGTGTTACTGATGGAAGGAATACAATTACACATTGAACTATCTTCTGAAAAATAGTATGTGATATTATATTGCTACAATGTTTTGTTTTTTTTAAATTAAAATTCCAATTTTTCTTTCGGTTCAACCAATAATGGTCGTCTTATTAACATTACGATGCTATAGCATTGCAAAACCTGTTTTTTGATATTTTGAATGCGAAGCAAAACAAATAAGAATAGACAAAACACCAATAATAAACAATTCTGTACTTTATTTAACGATCACCTAAACATCATCTTGCTGTAAAGAAAAAAGGAAGAAAGAATTGCGTTCGTGACTTTACTTTTCGTCTTCAAATGCATTAAAAAAAACTCCTCATTTATAGGCTATAAGTCGCTTTGGATAATCATAAAATGATATGTTGTATAATGGGTCGCCCGAGCTCCTGTATAATAATACAATAAGGGAACAATATATAAAGTTTGCCATTTGAAATTTTCTTCTAAAATGATCATTTTTATCAAGCTTGTATATTTAAGTTCAGTGATTTCACTTAAATGGCAATGAAGATTACCTATTAATTGTCATTTAAGTGAAATTACTGAACTTAAATATACAAGCTCGATAAAAATTGTCATTTTAGAAGAAAATTTCAAATGGCATTTAGAGGCTTTTGCATCTGAACTCTTCATTTATCCTATAAGACACAAGTGAGATCACATTTTTTTTCTTATAAAATTGTTTCATGTTGTTTCATTTGTCCATTTACCATTCATGCAAAGCTGGGTAGGTCTCTATTCACTTCTATAATCGTTATTAGCGTGTTTCCCAACCCTGTTCCTGGCGGCACACCAACACTGCGCGTATTCTTTGTCTCCCTAATCAAACACACCTGATTCAACTCATCAGCTCATAGATGGATTAATGAGCTGATGAGTTGAATCAGGTGTGTTTGATTAGGGAGACAGTGTTGGTGTGCCGCCAGGAACAGCGTGTGCTAGCGTATCAACAACCGGTATGAGAACCGAAATCATAACCTAAAAACGGTCGAACTATAACTTTACACTCACAGTAAGGTTAGAAGTAAAAAAAAAAAAAAAGATGTGCTTGTTAATCTTTGCGGGGTTTAGCTGACTGAGGACATCCACACCCATATTAAAAAAAAACAGCATGGTTCATATACAGCAACCATATATCTTCCAACACAGTCTCATGAAGATGCGTATCTATACCACGAGTGTCATTTCTCGTGGCATTTATACGCCAAAAGTGTTTTTTTCGTGTATATGGTACGCACTAAAAAACCCTGGGTTAGGTTTAGGGGGGAGGGGGTGGGGAGTTCGTGCGTATTATACGCAAAAAAGTGCGTATCATATGTACGCGAAAATCGCGTGCCAAATACACGCAAAAACTGTTTTTGGCGTATAAATGCCACGAGAAATGACATTCGTGCCATAGATACGAACTTTCATTACCTTATGCGTTTCATGTAAGACCAATACATGTCCTATACAAAATCAGACCGATTATGGCCCCTTAAATAGCACACATACAACTTACAGGGGATTTTTGTGTCATATATGAATACTGTAGAAGTCTTATATGAGTTGAACATGACAAAAGTATGGAATGGTTTATGGTATTTGTAGAAAACACACAATATTCATATACAAATCATTTAAAGTTCTTCTATTGAATCATATGCTAGTCAAATTAAAGTCATATAAGATTCATACACATTGTGTCATTTTTTTATACTTCTTATAAAAAGTGTCATACAGATTTCATGTTTAGATGACCAACATCACTTATATGAAGTTTGCAAATTTGGAAATTGTACAGTGCAAAATTCTGTTTATTGTAAAGTACAAAAAAAAAGGCAAAATACAAACAGTGGTTTTAACAAACTATTTATTTTATTAACGAACAAGCCCCTTTACAACATTAACCTTTAAAATAAACAAAGAATGCACGATATAGACATTTCTGTCAAATGGTCTGTCAAATCCTGAACATGTCAGTGAATGAAGTGAAGTTGATCCAGTACCTTCGACTCTGAAACAGTACAGCAGTGCTCGAGTCAACATTCAGCAGATGAAGAAACAGTTCTAGGAATAGTCGAATTAAGTCGTTTTTTATGTTTTTTTTCGCACAAAAAGTAGTCTCGTCGCTTGATAAACTTATAAATGAGCCGCTGTAGGCACATGGAATATTTAAACCTTTTCTTTAATGACTTTATGGGCCGTCAAGAGCCAGTCCCTTAGGCAGTCTGTATAGGACTGATCTAGCTCTCAGATTCAATCAAAAATATCTTTATTTGTGTTCCGAAGACGAACGGGGTTGGAACAGCATTGGGGTGAGTAATTAATGACTTAATTTTCATTTTTGGGTGAACTAACCCTTTAAGCGCGTGCACCACAACTATAAAAAGCCATTATCAATGGAGCGCAGATATTATGAGTCACCATGGCAACAGCGCCAGACAAAAAGAGGCGTTGGGTGTAATTAATTACCAAGTAATCTAAATATTGCAATTTAATTAAAGGGATTACTCTTAATTCCGTAAGTACAGAGTCAGTGTTTACAAGTTGAACGCATAGGTTGAACGTGCAAACTAACTTAAACGCCGTTTACAAAACAAGGAAAAACCATAGACATATACACTAGACCTCACCTGGGGGTTCTAAGCATGCGTCAAAACCGCCGCCATCTTGAAACAGGGGTCTTGTCATAGGAAGTAGCTAGGTAACGCTGCTATCTCTGCCTTTACTTCGAATTCATTGATAGTGGCGGACTTTTGTGCAGCGTATGATGTTCACAGATGAAATCTGAACTAGGAAGAATGTTTTTAAAAAAAAAAAAAAAAAAAAAAATTTTTTCTTTCTGGAATCAATGATAAATACATGTCTGACCGTTGGAACAAACCAAAAAAACAAGAAAAATCGCATTCATGATGATTTATGGTGATTTTATTTGCGTTAGACCTGTGTCTACTACATTGACGCTGATGCATTAAAGTGGAGGGGCTCCCCTGTTTCAAGATGGCGGCTCTATTGACGCATTCGTTCTAATGAACTGCCGTATCCAAGGTGAGGTCTAGTGTATATGTCTATGAGGTAAAACAACGATGTCGGACGATTTTGATTCTGTACTTCCGGCTACGTCGCCCGTGACTTTTTGAACGTAATTACGTATAACGTGACGTTACAAACGCGCCTCACAGAATAGAGCAAGGCTAGCATTTGTCCTTAGAAAAGTTACATTTTTGGAATAAGTTTTGAAATAACCGATCGTTTCGCTTGATAAGACCCTTATTCATCGTCTGGTGTCGTTTAAAGACATTTGAAGCTGCATAACTGTCTTTTGAACCTTGAGCCGTTTGGTTCCCATTGAAGTCCATTATATGGAGAAAAATCCTGGAATGTTTTCATCAAAAACCTTAATTTCTTTTCGACTGAAGAAAGAAAGACGTGGACATCTTGGATGACATGGGGGTGAGTAAATTATCAGTAAAAGTTTTTTCAAAAGTGAACTAATCCTTTAAGGGTTAATCTGGATCACTGCGTAATGTGCGTATGTCAAATATTCCTACATGTAAAAGAACTTGGGCTTGTGTTTTAAACCTGTACCACTTTCACATTACAAATGCAAAACAACCAGCTCAACCTGGTGTGCGTTTCCCGTACAACAATGTACAATACCACTGTACGATGCATCATTGAGGAATTCAACTTGCTGGTCAAAAAAAAAAAAAAAAACTGCCATACCCTTGTTTTATACAGTCAGCTACACGCCTTTACCAGCATCTCTCTCTCTTGCTTCCTTTCTCTGTGGGACGTTCAAGTTCTTCAAGTGAATAAGGACACAAAACCTAATATCTTACAGGAAAAATGAAACTCCTTCAAAATGTACATACCTTTATGCTCGTGTTGGCTTGCCTCTCAATAATTGGGTACGTAGTTACTACTTTGTCATTTGTAGCTGCCTTACTATTACTTTTAGCGTTTGGATCTTACACTAAAACAAATCAATAATCAAATTGTTTAGGACAGGCATTTTAATTTGTACTGATACAAAAAAAAAACTGTTCACATGGTAGTCTAATTAGGCAGTCTAATTAACAGCAGTCTTTGTGGTCTAAACTGTGGAAATCATAGGTTTTCATATTTAAAAATACATCATAATATTTCAAATAATTACAAACTATTACACTTTGCATTATTAAGCATGTTTTTTCTTTTTGTGATTTTATGTTGAGTGGCATAGCTTCGAGTAAAATTTTTGTGTAAAATTCAGCATGAATGGAAATTGCAATTGTCTTCATATCCATATGGCTTTTTGAAAGAGAATTAAATGGGGCTAACCTGTCATGTGTGTATATCCCAAACAAGGATAGTAAAACCTGAAATAACCTACATTGTGAGGTCCCGACGAGGGAAATGGATTCATAAATATACTAAAGTTATTTTTTTAATGTAAAAATTCAGAAGATTTTGCATCATAGGTAGGTTTAGGGTTAGTTTAAGGGGGTAGAATATAAAGTTTGTACAGTGTAAAATCATTACGACTATGGAAATTGAGCGGAAAAGCAAAACTGTGTGTGTGTGTGTGTGTGTGTGTAACCATTTTCACACACATCATGCATGTAGTACAGCAAATATGAAGCGCATTATGTGCCGAAACCTCACACAAACTCACACCCAATGATTCACAAACAAACTCAGTGTGGTTTGTAAATACAAAACATCACTCACAAACTAATACATATTGTTCTGCAAATAAAAAACGTACCTATAAAACAAATACAGTATGTTTTACATATTACATAGAAACGTATTTCTTCAATGACAAAAATATCCTGCAAGTACAAACTAAAATCTTTCGAGTTTTTTCAACGTGAAAAACTCGAACTAGAAAGAGATGCTGATCTTGCATGTGTTTTACTTGACAGGTGAGGAACACCGTGTTCTGTATGGAAATTTCATGTCAGTAAACCATGAAAAACAATTAGTATTATTGTTAGAATGTCTTTGTTGTCTATGCATATGACAGACTGATCTCATGAAGTAGCGTGTGTATGCCACGCCAATTCGTATTTCCATTTTTGGCGTGCTATCAAGATGCATAATCGCCTTTCAGCGTGTTTATGAACGCCGTTAACTTCACTTTTGAAAAAACTTTTGCTGATAATTTACTCACCCTCATGTCATCCAAGATATCCATGTCTTTCTTTCCTCAGTCGAAAAGAAATTTAGGTTTTTGATGAAAACATTCCAGGATTTTTCTCCATATAATGGACTTCAATGGGAACCAGACGGCTCAAGGTCCAAAAGACAGTTAATAACAGTTTCAGATGCAGCTTCAAATGTCTTTAAACGACACCAGACGATGAATAAGGGTCTTATCAAGCGAAACGATCGGTTATTTCAAAACTTATTCCAAAAATGTAACTTTTCTAAGGACAAATGCTAGCCTTGCTATATTCTCTGAGGCGCGTTTGTAACGTCACGTAATACGTAATTACGTTCAAAAGATCACGGGCGACGTAGCCGGAAGTACAGAATCAAAATTGTCCGACATCGTTGTTTTTCCTTTTAATTCCTTTTTTTGTAAACGGTGTTTGAGCTAGTTTGCACGTTCAACCTATGCGTTCAACTTGTAAACACTGACTCTGTACTTTCGCTACGTCGCCCGTGACCTTTTGAACGTAATTACGTATTACGTGACGTTGCAAACGCGCCTCACAGAATAGAGCAAGGCTAGCATTTGTCCTTAGAAAAGTTACATTTTTGGAATAAGTTTTGAAATAACCGATCGTTTCGCTTGATAAGACCCTTATTCATCGTCTGGTGTCGTTTAAAGACATTTGAAGCTGCATCTGAAACTGTCTTTTGGACCTTGAACCGTTTGGTTCCCATTGAAGTCCATTATATGGAGAAAAATCCTGGAATGTTTTCATCAAAAACCTAAATTTCTTTTCGACTGAGGAAAGAAAGACATGGACATCTTGGATGACATGGGGGTGAGGAAATTATCAGCAAAAGTTTTTTCAAAAGTGAACTAATCCTTTAATGTTATATAAATATATGACTTACCTCAACCCCGTCCCTAAACTTAACCGTCACTGGGGTTAATGGCATTTATGACTGGAGATTTGACGGCGTGTACAGACACGCGGAATGACGCGGACGTTAATGGCGTAGACATACACGCAAACACGCGGATAGCTCAAAATGCGTAGAGATAACACGCCACCTGACTCGAAAGTGGCGTGTATGTTTACGCAAAAGTCATGATGTCATGTTGCAGACAATGTGAAAAATCGTAAGGTCATATTCACCGCGACGCGAATACTGAACTGTTGGCTGTATCTTAGAAAACGACGTTTATCTGAAAAGTGTTTCAACCGTCCCGGCTCTCAGTTTTTCAGTTTAATTAACTCAAAATTAACTCCAGCTGGTCTGCTGGGCATTTAGGAACAGATTTAACCTTTATAAACTTTTCTCTACAATATGTGTTTGCTACAGTAAACCTCATCAAACTACTGTGACCGGTTCATGTATATCGTCGATGTATTAAATCTGATAATTCAATTAAGAAAATATATGATCTGCTTCACTTTATAATTCATGATCTGTTATGGTGTTTCCTCACAGACTTATTTATTTTGGCTACACCTCCAACTCAACCCTCCAACCCCCCAACCTCCAAATCTCAACCAGGTGAGTGTTTTTCAACTGTGTGTGATAAGTACACTCATAAAAACTATATTGAGAATGTAACAACTCGTTTGATATCAAAGAACAAAATGAAACAAAAAAATAAGGGGGGAAATCACATCCAAATATAATTACCAAACAGCAGCTCAAAATGAATTCATTAATATATATATGTATATATATAATATAACATCATAAAACAATAATACAATCACCCAAAACCCGATCCAATGAGTCCTTCAATATTAGTTCAGTCCATACAATGTAAAGTAACACAAAATCATAAAATGATAATATGGATAATGTGTGTGCAATAGAAGAAATAATGAACCTGTAATCCAGCGATGACCAATTCAATTGTTAGTGCAGCTAAAAGTTAGATCACTTGCGATCACAGTCCCATTACAGCAAAAAAACTCACTCAGCCAAAACTTGTAACGTAGATTCACTGTGTGTGTTCTGGACACTTGACCTTTTCTCGTAAACTCAAATAAACTTATAGTTGGTAAAATGTATGTGTTTTATATTAGAAAATACTCCTTCTTTACTGTCTGAAACACAGTGATTAGAAATTTTCAGCGTCCGGAACACTGCGAGTCCTCACGGTAATCTGGACACTGCGTCTCCCGGCAGTTTTTTCAAGATTTTCCCAAAATGATTAGTCCAACATGTGTCAATCAAACTTTGGAGCGTGTGGAAGGCATGTCCAGAGACCAAGCGGCAACATTCTAATCTGAAAAATGAAGCCTACCCGGAAGTGCGAAATTTTTTTACAAAAACTGCTTCTACAGGGCCATAACGTACAAGGTAATGGAGCCTTTTATACATTGTCGTGTTTCTTCAGAAATAAACAATGGACAAATGGAGTCTTTAAACACCTCAGATGTAAAGTTATTCTCTGTCAAAGTGACACCAAAATGAATGGGAGTCAATGGAATTCTAACCGCAGGTGAAGGCCAATGGCGGCCCCCGGGGAGACTTCAGTTTCCGGATGGTGGATTACCCCCTTGGGAAACACTCTGGAACTCCTTCTAAATAAAATAAAAAACCCAAAAAAGGGTTTTAACTTTTCTACATAATAGATCTCAACATTATATGGCTCCTAGACCATTTTTACTCGGTAATTGACTTTATTAAGTTATGACAGAACTTTAGCAGGTCCTTGCCACTTGGGAGCCAGCTCTATAACATTAGACGTCGTCTTTTTGTCTAAGTACCTAACATTAGTCGTTCGCGGTATAAACACAGTTTGATGTCGCGATTTTCAATGCCCAGAACTTGAGCCAACCAACCCTGTGACGTCAACTGCACAATGGCGGCGAAAGATACAAAGTTTTTTCTTTTTTTCTTCTAAATGTTTACATTTGTAATGTTTCTTATATAATTATTGATTATATTGGAAATCCATCTTGTAAATCATGTCAACTTGACTCACTTCATTTCCCCTTTAAGATGTATGGTTATGTAAATCCACTTTAGAAACGTAACTTTACGGTTACTGGAGCTCCCCTGTTAGCTAGCTATACATAATAAAACATGTGTTTACAGCAAAATCACAACTATACTATACTATCTAACTCCTTTAGACCTTCAACAGTTAAAACGTTTACTCTAAAGTAGTTTAACACATCCCATTTAAACACAATGGAACCGTGTTTACTCACATTTGAAAACCCCCGCGTCGCTGATCTCCGCGATGTTGCTATTGACGTATCCTCTCGCGTGGCATCCTGGGATAGATGAGTATCATGAGTACCCATGGAAAAGAACTCAAAAATCTGGGCGGAAGCAGTAAGCCATTCGGGAACTTCTCGCCTAATCTTTTATGAATGCTGATATTTCAAACGTTCTTCTTTCACGTACTGTTTTCGCCTACTACATAGTAGGAAGTAGGCATATACGAATCCGACGAGCGTTCTGTGTAGGCTGCCATCTTGTGGCGATGCCATTACTGAGCTGTTACACCGGCATAGACATGCACCGGAATGTAAACAAACCTCGGTGATAACGCGAACGCAGACAAGTAAATGGTGACCTCTCAGGTCTGGCAGGAAGGGCTTGAGTGTTCGAAACACCGCCATCTGCTTTCAAAGATGCATAGTCTATGTATTTCTCAGGCCTGACATAAGGCATAACGTTAACGTTCATGTTAACGAGTTTCGTTAACGAGTTACGTTAACGAGTTTCATTCATGAGACCAAAGTCCAGTTTGCGTGCTGTCGCCTCCGTCATGATCATCTATTGTTTACTATATACTTATTATTTATTAAAACCAGGCGATTGTTTGATGAAACATTGATTGAAGATGCAATTAGTGAAAAAAAGACAGCAGGAAGTAGAAAACGGGCGCAGAAAAAGGTGGATATATATATAATTCTTGTGTGCATGCGTAAATATCAGAGCTGAATCGTCTACGATAATTCTTGTTTTTTTATGATATGCGAGGCTGCAAACTGACATTATCGAGTATGTCACTCACTTTGCTAAAAAAAAAAAAAAAACTATCAGAAATGCAATAATATGTCTCTAAAATTTCAGATATAGGGGCAATATCTAATGTATATTATTCTTAGCTCTACATTCCACTCTCCCACTTTACCAGATCGACCAAACCTGCCAACCAGATGGTAGGAAGATTTTAATATAAAAAGTTTTTTATTCTAATCGCATTAAATTAGCCGGTTAAATAGCAGGGTTTCAGTCACGTGATTATGAGTGAAGAGCGCAATGGACGAGATGGCGGAAAGTCTGTACTGTACTATTTTACACGCTATTACAAGAGAAAGAAATAAACAAAAAATCAAACATACGTTGGACGTGATCCTTACGTTATGAAGAGGAGCGATTTTTCAACTGAATTGAAAGGCTGTAGATATCAGCAACTATACCTCGTCTTACAGACATATTTTGACTTTACAAAGTTCGGAAATGTTACGCGTTACACAAACAGTCACTTAAGTTGTATTAACTCACCTTTGACGATGTGATCACTAACGTTACACACACGAGCATTATCCCGTTCGGCTCCTCCTGACCGCAGACATAGGTTTGCAAACTGTTTTTCCAGAGTTTTTTGATCAGTTTCTTGCATTTTCCCCCCTTATGAACAACAACTTTTGCTACGTGATAAAAACTCCTCGTGGTTTGATCGATTCAAGTAACCATGAATGACTCAAAACGCAGGCATTTTGAGTTTGTTATAGTGCTTTCTAAATACAGCAAATCACTTCCTGCCCTCCATTTGTATTTCGCGCCATGGCAACGCAGTGATGTCATATGAAAACAACACAGCTCTTTGCACACACCAATGGACTCTCTCAGTCTGCCTACAGTGTTTTCTGGAGTCTTTTTTGCATGTCATTTCGTTTATGAATTTGTTGTTTTGTTTTTGGAATTGTGTTTTATTTTGTACATGCTCGTCCACCGTAGCAATACCTTATTTCTGAATTAGGGGAATGTATTGTGAGTGACAGTATTTCAGCATTATAACCATAGGGCATTTATGTTTCAGAAATAAAGAGGAAAGATCCTGCTTTAAGTAAGTACTGCCACTCTTAATGCACCCTCTTAAACACTCAAATCAGACATTTACACTTACAAAAGCACAATCAGAAGCATACATTTATGCACATGGCCTACACTATAGTTGCAAGTGATTTAAAAAAAAGTCCTCATTTCATACTACGTATTTTATCTTTGCTTTTTTCCTGTTATTGGACACTTTTGCTTGATTACTCTCTAATGACCAGTAAGGCATTACAGTAATCAAGCCTCGGGGGTCATGAATGCATGAATGCAAGAATGAACTTTTCTGTATTTGACACTGAGAGTACAGAGATATTTTTTAAATATATATTTTTTACTTTTTCATTTTTTGAACTTCCATTTTATTTTATTTGATGGGATTCAATTTTAGTAATCAAAAAGCATGTCTAATTAATTTAAATCATGAAACTTGTAGAATTTAGCAATAATTTATTAAATACATTTAAAAAAAAAAATTAGGCCACTATGAAATATGTATCTTTTCTCTTTTAATTTTCTTGGCCATTTTAATGGTTTGTTTTAGTAATAACCAATGATTTAAAATGTAATGATTTAAGCTAAAGTTTCTTCAAAGGTTAAACAATATTTTTATTTTGACGGACCTTTTTGTGTACATACAAAAAGTTCACCTCATGAAAAATTGGGGCAAAAACAAAAGTGTTGTTTTTATAATATTGTTTAGTATATATGCATGCCTCACTGAGAAATGTAGTTAACTAGTAGCGTCACTAAGTTGTATCCATGCTACTGCCCAACACTGGTTATTTGGACCATTAGAGGTTTACCACACCCAACAGTTATTACGGTATGTTAGTTGTAATGTGTTAGTAGCTCCATCACACATGTTCTTCTACCTGGCAAATGCATGCATTATTGCAAGCACTAATGATATATACTGTGCAGTAAGCCTGCACATGCATCCACATGCTTTCATCCACTATGTCTTTATTGCATCCAATAAAGACATACAAACAAAACAAAAGTTATATTACAGAACACAAAAATTCACTGCTGTTTCTCCTATTTCTTAGACCACAAAAAGAGCACCAGTTGCAATCACCACATGGGTGAGTGAGTACAAAACTTCCTTCAACAGTTTTGCTGTTTATTGTGACTAGTGTATACTGGACCAGTTCTAGGTTGGAACAGTGAGAGACAAAAAAAGGCAAGGCAAACACAATGACGTCAAAACAAAGAATGATAAAACAGTAATCAATATGAAGAATTTGATACCGCAACAGATTGAATTCACTTCAAGGTCTACAATACTTTTCAGTTTATGTAATAAAGTTCAGTTTTTGTGTATTAAAGTTCAGTTTCTTTTTTGTAAAGCTCAGTTCATTTTGATCGTGAGTAATGTAAAAAAATAAAAATAAAATAACTAAAAATGTCGGATCCAATCTAGTTCAGGGAAAACCGTTTCTTTTTTGTAAAGCTCAGTTCATTTTGATCGTGAGTAATGTAAAAAAAATAAAAATAAAATAAATAAAAATGTCGGATCCAATCTAGTTCAGGGAAAACCGTTTCTTTTTTGTAAAGCTCAGTTCATTTTGATCGTGAGTAATGTAAAAACATAAAAATAAAATAAATAAAAATGTCGGATCCAATCTAGTTCAGGGAAAACCGTTTCTTTTTTGTAAAGCTCAGTTCATTTTGATCGTGAGTAATGTAAAAAAAAAAAAATAGCCTAAATAAAAATGTCGGATCCAATCTAGTTCAGGGAAAACCGTTTCTTTTTTGTAAAGCTCAGTTCATTTTGATCATGAGTAATGTAAAAAAAATAAAAATAAAATAAATAAAAATGTCAGATCCAATCTAGTTCAGGGAAAACCGTTTCTTTTTTGTAAAGCTCAGTTCATTTTGATCGTGAGTAATGTAAAAAAAAAAAAAATAAATAAATAAAAATGTCGGATCCAATCTAGTTCAGGGAAAACCGTTTCTTTTTTGTAAAGCTCAGTTCATTTTGATCATGAGTAATGTAAAAAAAAAAAAAATAGCCTAAATAAAAATGTCGGATCCAATCTAGTTCAGGGAAAACCGTTTCTTTTTTTGTAAAGCTCAGTTCATTTTGATCGTGAGTAATGTAAAAAAAATAAAAATAAAATAAATAAAAATGTCGGATCCAATCTAGTTCAGGGAAAACCGTTTCTTTTTTGTAAAGCTCAGTTCATTTTGATCGTGAGTAATGTAAAAACATAAAAATAAAATAAATAAAAATGTCGGATCCAATCTAGTTCAGGGAAAACCGTTTCTTTTTTGTAAAGCTCAGTTCATTTTGATCGTGAGTAATGTAAAAAAAAAAAAATAGCCTAAATAAAAATGTCGGATCCAATCTAGTTCAGGGAAAACCGTTTCTTTTTTGTAAAGCTCAGTTCATTTTGATCATGAGTAATGTAAAAAAAATAAAAATAAAATAAATAAAAATGTCAGATCCAATCTAGTTCAGGGAAAACCGTTTCTTTTTTGTAAAGCTCAGTTCATTTTGATCGTGAGTAATGTAAAAAAAATAAAAATAAATAAATAAAAATGTCGGATCCAATCTAGTTCAGGGAAAACCGTTTCTTTTTTGTAAAGCTCAGTTCATTTTGATCATGAGTAATGTAAAAAAATAAAAATAAAATAAATAAAAATGTCGGATCCAATCTAGTTCAGGGAAAACCGTTTCTTTTTTGTAAAGCTCAGTTCATTTTGATCGTGAGTAATGTAAAAACATAAAAAAAAAAAAAATAAATAAAAATGTCGGATCCAATCTAGTTCAGGGAAAACCGGGAAAAGTCTTAAGTCTAAGTTCATCTTAGTTCTCTTTTCATGCACGTCTTCTCCACACTTACACACACACACACACACATACTGTATCATGGAAGAATCTTTGTCAGTTTTAACTGTAACATGAAACCTGACCAAAATAATGTAATTCACCCAAACCTGTTCAGTTTAGGATGCAGACCAGATAAGTATTATCAAGGCCTCATGGGGCGAAAGAAACTTGTGTATAAGTACTGTACCAACAGGGCAGTTAACAGGATTCAGTTGGCATTCTCCGCAACAGGCAGAAAATAGTTTTCATTTCAATGCATACAGTCTTCTCGGGGAGTGAGCTCTAGATTGGAGTAGTGAGGCCGAGGGCGATAAAGTTGTCCCCTCTGCTTAGGACAGCCATCGGAGAGCCGTCTAAGGTCTGAGAACCAAATTCGGGCCCATAGGGGGATCTGATGAGCCAGTTTGCAAAGATGACGTGACCTCAGACCCCCTGATGGTTGATATAAGAGACCATCGATGTGTCAGACCATCCGTGCACACAAGTAAATGGTGACCTCTCAGGTCTGGCATGAAGGGCTTGAGTGTTCGAAACACCGCCATCATTTCCAGCCGATTTATGCCAACTTTGTTAACAAAGTAGATGGTCCTGCCAAAGACCTTTTGCAGAGCGACCATTCATGTCCGTCCCCCAACCTCTGAGGGAAGCATCCATCAATAGTGTTCAATAGGCGTCGACAAGAAGCCCCCAGCACTTGGCCTTGGGCGAGGAACCAAGGTTTGTTCCACATGACTAAGGCACACAGGCATCGCGTTTGTAACCCGATACTGGTACACTTCGCCTCCGAAAGCGAACCTCAGGAACTTGTGATCCTGTGATGAGGACGGATGGATACATGGAAGTAAGCTTCATTCAAGTCTATTGTGACTAGGGTTGGATATCGAGAATCGAGTATCGATTGGAACCGGAACTAACTTTCCGTTTTTCCCGGAATCGTTCAAAAGTAAAAATTTCGATTCCTAGTTTCGATATTTACAGTCCGCCGAGCGGAAGAAGAAACCGCTGAACAGCACCAACGAAGAAGCGTCTACCGGAAGTGTTGGCATAACCACGCGAGTCGAACATGAGTAGCTTACGTCGGCGGTCCAAAGTGTGGCTTCACTTTTCTAAAAATTAACGAAATCTCGGCAAAATGCAAAATTTGTGACAAAAGGAGTATTTTTTACAGAAGGAGTATTTCCTTCAGAAAGGCCGTTGGTTAGCAAGGTTAGCTAAACTTTTTTGACCCTGCCTCTTAAAAGAATCGGAATCGAGAATCGTTAGGAACCGGAATCGAAACAAGGAATCAGAATCGGAATCAGAATCGTTCAAATTCAAACGATACCCAACCCTAATTGTGACAAACCAGTCCTTGGACTGAATCTGTGACATGATCTGTTTGAGTGTATGCATCTTGAACTTGAGTTTCTGAGTTGGTGCAGATCTAGAATAGGACGCAACCCATCCTTTTTGGAACAATGAAATAACGTCTGTAAAACCCTGGGATGAGGAACCCTTTCTATAGCCCCCTTTCATAGAAAAGTCTGTACTTCCGGCTCCATAACCAGAGCCTGCTTGGGTTCCACAGTGGGGAGGACCCCTAGAAATCTGGGCAGATGAGAACCAGACTGAATTATGTAACCCTTTTCTATTGTATGCAGGACCCAATGAGATATATTTGACAGTAGCTTCCACGCTGCCAGAAAATCTACTAAAGGGACTCACTGATGTTCTACAACCCTTCTTGGAGGATCGTTGAGAAGTGCTGACACCTCGGTGCCCTGAAGCGGCGAACCAGTAGGGAACACCCGAACTGACAGCTTTATGACCCTCTTCGGAGCATAATTTGAGGACACTGACATCCCCAAATATATATATATATATATATATATATCTTTCTTTGAAATATTGTGCTTTCAATGATGACAGACAACAATAAATAGACAGGGACAGTATACAGAGAGCGCTTGCTAAAGGCAAAGAAGCAAGGCAAAGATTTCCTGGTCGATGACGTCACCCGCCTGACATCTCGTCTTTCCATTCATTGGACTGATTGGACTTAGGAGCATTTTTACATTTTTTCAGTTGAATGCAGAGGTTGATATGTAACCAGGGAAATGGTTTTGGTGTTAATGCCCTGCTGAGTTTTAACAATAATATAGTCAATCAAGAGCTTTAGATGTTAACACCGTGTCCTAACTACACGCGACGCGATAAAATTCCAGCGACTGCAAGTGTGTCTGTCCACACTAGACGCGACGCGACTGTGAGATGCCACTGTTGGCCCGCACTCGCATTGGAAATGGGTATGGACAATCAAATCAAGAAATAACATTAAAAACATTAACAAAATATACTCATTGACTAATTTTGTTATGAAGTACAGTTGTATGTTTGCATAGAATTCATTTTGAACGCTATATTACATGCTTTCAAAATCTGAGGTAAATTATCCTTATCGCTTGTGGCACGTGACCTATTTTTAACTAAAAATAAATAATGTATACTCATAACCAGTGTAATTTCTTCATTCTGTCAGCCGCGACGTCGCAGAAATAGGAACCGTTTCTAAATTAGAAACTTCGCGTGTCGCCGTCGCGTCTGGTTAGGATAAAAACTCTGATTAACATGGAAAAGATACCTTTTATCGCGCGTCGCGGCGTCGCGTCGCGTGTAGTTAGGACACGGTCAAAGTTCAGCCGACTGAATCATCTACTACAGACGTTACAAAATGAGGAATAACAAGATTTTTTTTCTTTTTTTTTTTCTTTTTTACAGGCTTTCCTACAACCAGCCCAGTGCAGTCGGGTATGAACATAAACAGTTCTTCTTTTATACATATATTATTTTATACTACTATGCATTTGGATTTGGATTTCATATGTGAATATCCTCATTTAAAACAGCCCAGATGGCAAAGTTGTTCCCTTGGCACCATGGTTGGCCCCAGTTGTGCAGGAAGGAACTTTTGATCCCATATTGATTGATTCAATCTACAAACAACAAAACATAACCATAGCAACTGCAGTCTTCGCTGTTGGAAAGTGAGTATATGTCCTATCTCTGATCTTCATTGACTTTAAATTTAAATAATATTTAATAAACCAGAATGCCGTTTCAGCAATGCTGATGGTTACATTAAAGGGGTCATAGAATGAGAATTCAAATGTTCCTTGTTCCTTTGACAGTTAAACGTACAGTATGCGATTTTTGACCACCAGGGGTAACTCATTTTAAATAATAACAAAAGACGTACTTTGATGACGTCGGGAAAGAGCGTGGGAGTTGTTGTCGCTGTCAATGACAACCAGCTCAGCTCATGGCATGACATCATCATTTCACAAAATATACGGATATCCGGCATCTCTCTGTAGATTTAACTTGTCGAGAAGCTTTAAATGCAACCCCGATGTTTACCTGTGTCATGCTTCTCCTGTCCCAAACCCTTCTCGGGTCATATTTTTATGTGCGCTTTATGTGCGAGCAGCACCAGGGTGTCTTTTAAGAGTGAGCGCTCGTGAGCGGGCACGTGATTTACACACATAAAAATACGTACTACTTTTTTTTCTTCGTCATTTTCTTTGCTTTATTGGCGATAGTCCAGTGTTCCCCTTTGTGTTTGGCGGTTTCGCCGGGTTCCGCAAGGAAGTTAGAGAAAATAGAGGAGTCAAAGGTTATATGACGCCACAGACGGGCGACGAAACGGAACTAAAGAAACGTCCCGTGTCTTCGAATTAAACTATTTTAAACTATATTATTAAACTATATTAAACTATAATTTCTCCGTATTTGAAAGTTGGTGGAAACTGTCGGGATAATGTAAGTACACATCTAATAGAAATATATAACATAGATACAGTTATTTTTGCTATTTTTAAAGCAGAAAAAATACATATTGTGGCTTTAAGAGTTTGTTATACGTATTATAAAAAAATACCCTGTAAGTTTCAAAACTCAAAACTTTTTTGTTATTCCAAAAACTGCAACAGCCTAAGCATACCTTAACCTATAGAATTGTGCATAAAACAATTCATAAATACTTTTTTTTTAAAGCCACACCGTGGAACTTTTGGCCACTAGTGGCGCTCGACCTGTAACTTTCACGTCTAGCGTCCCTAGAGGCCACAAGTGTTTCTCTCCCTCTCTTTTTTTCAGGTATACACGGTTTCTTAAAGATTTCCTGGAGTCTGCCGAGCAGAATTACTTTGTTGGATTCCGTGTGCACTATTATGTGTTCACTGATCACCCAGAACAGGTTCCTGCAGTGAAACTGAGTGAAGAACATCGTTTGACGGTGTTGACAGTCCCTAGTTCTAACAGATGGCAGGATATCAGTTTGAGCCGGATGGCGAGACTGGAGAAACTGATTGAGAGTCGACTTTTTAATGAAGCCGACTATATTTTCAGCCTTGATGTGGATTCAAAGTTTTATGGTCGCTGGGGGGTGGAGACTTTGAGTCCTCTGGTAGGTGTCATACATGCATGGTTTTATGGTGAGCCTCGTAACAAATTCACATATGAACGCCGACCAGAGTCTCAAGCTTTCATTCCTTCTAATGAGGGTGATTATTATTATGGCGGGGCTGTGATCGGTGGTTTAGTGAAAAACGTATATCGGCTTGTTAAAACCTGCCGGGAGCAGCTGGAAATTGATGCATCTAAATCCATTGAGGCAGTATGGCAGGAGGAGTCTCATTTGAACAAGTACTTCCTTTATAACAAACCCAGTAAACTGCTTTCACCCGAGTATCTGTGGGATGACACAAAATCTAAACCAGACCAGATCAAAATCATTCGCTTCTCTCAAGTTATCAAAAACTATAAAGAAATTCGTCCAAACCCTTAGCAGTTGTCAGCTTAAACACACATAAACACAAAACATGCCAAATATTTTTCCCAACATTTTGCCTCCTGATGGATGATATATAAATATTATCAGACTTGCTTCATTAAAGTTATGTAGGTTAAGAACGTTTTTTTCTTGGTTAATGTTAACGTTAAAAGGAAAATTCCATTCAATCTTTTTGAAAATGTAAAATCATAAGCGATTAATTTCTTACAGCCACAGGTATGGATTTCAATAACAGGATTTTTAAGATCCAAAAACTGTGCTGGCACATTTGTCCAGAGTGTTTACAGTTTCTAATTGCATTAAATGTTAAAGTGCTTCAAAAATCGCTCCGTCAGTCTGTCCATAAACACAGACTTCTACTTTCCAGAACGCTCCCTGCAGGTTATTTTTAGTTTTTTTAATAACATATTCATAAATAATGTTTTCATAAATGCGAATATCAGAAAAACATTCTAAGAACATATTTTTGTTTTCTTGGAATATTGTTCAAAGAATGTTCTCAGTCAAGTACAAATAACATCACAAATACGTTCCAAGAACATTTTCACTCAACGTTACGAGAATGTATTTTAAGTATGAAAACAATATAATACTATAATAATAATTAAACCATTATTTTAGGAACATTTGTTTTGTTTAGCTGGGTTACTAAGCTCAAATGCAGGTTAAAACGCAAACAGCACTTGCATAGGCGAAGGGGAAGGGACTTTGCATCTAAAAAAGAACTGGTGAAAGATATGTGTGCTTTTCTATTTATATTCATATATATATATTTAAAAAAAAAAAAAAAAACTAAAACCTTATCTAACATTGGGAGTGATGTAATTCTTATTCCAAAAATAAATATATTTGTACTTTGCTTGAGATTTTTTTACATTTAATTTAATTTGTTATCTCTGTGGGTTTGGGTTTCGTCATACGTCAGTTTGGTCATATGTCTTCTGTCTTTGATGTATGTGGAAGGAATGTCACTGTGATCTATTAAAGAGTATAAAGTTCACTCAAAAATTTAAATCTGTCATTATTTTCTTCACTCTTTTTGTTGTTCCAAACCAAAGTCCCTGTGAAGCAGTGACCGTGAGAGGAAAGTATCTTAATTTTCTCTTTTTGCTGAGGAAAACGTCCCGGTTATGTATGTGCATGTGTTAAAACCTTTTGCATTTCTATGAATGTCAAAATAAATTAAGCTCAAAAAGCTGAATTTATTTTCATCATGTCTTGTTAAAAAGTTTATATATACTGTACTTGGTTTCATGTGTTTTAGAAATGTGCTTTTTTACACACAATCTGCATTTCTTCTATATACAAGTTGTAGTAAAGTGACCTCTTCTGTTCAAAGTTGGATATTGCATGTAATATTTAGTCCGTATATGATGACATCACAAATGTGAGCCTAGTTGCAGGAGCAGGTATGGCAAACAGTTTTTACTTTTATTCATTTCCAGGATATGAATTATTTATATCAATATCAACAACTCAGATTTCACTTGTTGAAATGATAATTCTTGTTATCGGGAATTACATTTAATGGAATTTTTGTTTGATATCAGGATCAGGAATTACATTTCCACTATTATGCTAATACTTGATATCAACAATTACATTTCCACCAGTAAAAACTACAATTATTGATATCTGTAATATTGTCACGAAATGTCACCATAGGCTGCCATTTAAATTCAGTTGTTTTATTTCAAGAATTGATTTTTTTTTTCTCGTGGAAATTTCAATGTCACAACATAAAAACAGTTCTCACTTTCAGGGAAGTTTTCTACGCCCCATGAGGCCTTGCGTCAAAAGTGGGCGTGTCTTCCGGTTCGAAGTAAACAAAGCGCGACTTGACATGCTTCACACTCGTTCGTTCATTCTTGACGGTCATTCAAGTTATAGCGATCCAAACTAGCTAACGATGTGGGAACACAACCTCAACGAAATTAAAAAGGGTGAAATAACACTACCTTTACCCTCCGCTTTAGTTGATTGGGAGTATTATAATAACATTATTAATAATCAATACTCATCAAGGCATGGTGACAGACAGTTGTGCGAGCTGACAAACAATTAAAATAAAAAATACACACTTAGTCATTGTGCTTTGGAGTTTATTCAAAATTATAAATGAATGTGCTACTTGAATACATTAACTGGCACATTTGGTATTCTGTCAACACAGGCTTTGATCCTGAGTTTGTGTAACATCAGTAGAGAACAGCCAATCACATGCTGATAGAGTTTATAGAATATTAAGAATTTAAACAAATGTACACAGGAAGATTCGTCGTCTTTTTGGAGGTGATGGAAACTATAGGCTAGTCGTTGGCAGGTTCACTCTGATTTCGTTTTCAGCTTATGTTCAAAACAATCACGTTTAAGCCACTGAATTAGTTTAGTCCGGTTATACATACAACCACGAACAGCACATGTTGTCCCTGAGCTCCGTAGCGACATCTCTCACAAAGATTTGCGTCTTTAAATAGTAAAATAATTCTCCGAAAAATAGCTAGCCTCTTCGCTAACTAACACACAAAACACCATTGGAATGCTACTTCCGCCGCCTCACCGGAAGTTTCACCCACTTTATTTTTTACAAGAACGCTGCTCGGAAACTTATGGATACACGCAGATCCAACAAGGAATACAAGAAACAGCTGGGTACAATGATTACGGGGAACAGCTGAGTGCAATGAACAGTGATTGGTACTGCGAATGATTGTGGGGAATGCAGTTAATGAAAGCATGACACCAAAGAGGACCTCTAGTGGAAACACACAGACACCGTGACACCCTCATTTGTTTTGTTCTGTTAATAATTTCTTAAGAGCTTCGTCCACGGTCCAGATCCATATCTCCTCATCATTCCTTCATCTAGTGATGGGAGAAACTAAGATTTTCACAAGTTTGAATTGCAATTGCTTCACAAAATGATTCATTCTTTCAAAGCGCTCAAAACACCATTTCCATCAGAAACATGCATGTATGCAAAAAAACTTTTACATAATAGTAAATGTTTTATTAGGGCCCAAGCCCTGAAGGGGCGAAGGCCCTATTGTTTTCCTTGGGATTATTTATTATTAGGGCCCAAGCCCTGAAAGGGCGAAGGCCCTATTGTTTTCCTTAGGATTATTATTATTATTATTATTATTATTATTATTATTATTATTTATACGACTATTCGGGCACTTTTGGGGCCCTTAACATGCTCAAAAACTCTTGAAACTTAGCACACGGGTCAGAACCCGCGGCCATCAGGGCCGGGCTGAAGATGGTACCCGGGCGTGGCAGGGGGACTAGACAGCGCCCCCTGGAACGGGGTCCGAAAACTTGGTCCATAAATCAAACACGCTTGTATGTAATAATATGAAACTCGGTACACATGTTGATCTCATCGTTCATATATACCTCAAACTATTACTTTTTACCCCAGCCCAACAGGAAGTCGGTTATTTAGAGTTGTTCATAAAACACTCGCAATGGAATGTGCAATACTCCTCCTAGAGAATTCAAACACACGGCACGAAACTCGGTCAGCGTGAAGTCAAGATATTGAGGATGAAAGTTTGCGAGGGGATTTTTGATATCTCGAACGGTTTGGCCGTGGCGAGGAAACGAAATAATGGCGAGAATCGTGAAACAGGAAGTGTGTCATAACTTCAGCATACATTAACTGATCTTGATGAAACTTCAGCAGTTTGTTCGCTGTAAGAGGACGATCACATGGATGTGACTATTGTGAGTCAAAGTTATAGCGCCACCAACTGGCAGCAGGAAGTGTGTCACTTTCAAAATGCTTTGAACTCACCCTTTTATTTTTACCCGATGTGCTTCAAACTTAATCTGTATAATGTAAATACATAGCAGATGAAGACCTGTGAATGGATTCTTGATATCTTTGATACTGTTGCCGTGGCAACGCATCAAACTTTAAAATTCTTTTTTTTTATGATTTTGAGACTCTTAGCGGCTTTTGGGGCCCTTAACGGGTTTGAAAACTCTTGAAACTTTGCACACAGGTCAGATCCCACAGCCATCAGAGCCGGGCTGAAGATGGTACCTGGGTGTGGCAGGGGGGCTAGACAGCGCCCCCTGGAACGGGGTCCGAACACTTGGTCCATAAATCAAACACGCTTGCATGTAATAATATGAAACTCGGTACACATGTTGATCTCATCGTTTCATCTATACCTCACGCTCTTACTTTTTACCCCAGCCCAACAGGAAGTCGGCTATTGAGGTTTGTTTGTAAAACGCTCGCAATGGAATGTGCAATACTCCTCCTAGAGAATTCAAACACACGGCACGAAACTCGGTCAGCATGAAGTCAAGGCATTGAGGATGAAAGTTTGCGAGGGGATTTTTGATATCTCGAACGGTTTGGCCGTGGCAAGGAAACAAAATTATGGCGAGAAACGTGAAACAGGTAGTGTGTCAGAACTTCAGCATACATTAACTGATCTTGATGAAACTTCAGCAGTGTGTTCACTGTAAGAGGCTGATTACATGGATGTGACTATTGTGAGTCAAAGTTATAGCGCCACCAACTGGCAGCAGGAAGTGTGTTACTTTCAAAATGCTTTGATATCACCCTCTTATTTTTAACCGATTTGCTTCAAACTTCATCTGTATAATGTAAAAATACAGCAGATGTAGACCTGTGAATGGATTCTTGATATCTTTGATACTGTTGCTGTGGCAACAAATCAAACTTTAACATTCTTTTTTGATACTTTTGGGACTCTTAGCATGCTTGAAATTGCTTGAAACAGATAGATACAGATAGCTCGACAGATACATCACATTTATTAGCCAGTAGGCATGTGCAACTTTGGCAAAAGATTAAAGTAATGTCAAAAAAGTAAACAGTAAACACTAAAAGCCTCATATCTTCTAAAAATGTAATTATACATCATTTGTTTCTAAATTAAATTATACAAATATTATAATTAAACCAGTTTTTCCCTTTTTTCATTTAAGAATTATGTTTACGTTCAAAAACAGCCATATTGGTTGTAAAATTCAGAAGAAGAAAAAATAATCTGAGTCATACGTAGTGCTATACTGCCCTCTTGTGTTCAATATCAGTTAGGCCTATTGTGTATATTCCCACCGGTTAATCAACGTGTGACTCCGCTGGGACTCGGGAACTTTTAAATCGCTTACTTAAAACCGAAAGTCAAAATACAGATATCCGCACAAGACATTAATGTTGTGGAGTAGAGCAAGCATTTTAAATAAATTCCTATTAAGTAGGATTGAACTAAACAGAATGAACGTTCACTCTGTTCTGCTGGTTCCTCGCTGTTGGCGGCTTGGCGCGCACAGTTATGAATGCTTGTGCAGCCATGAGTTTTAGTTTAATTTTAAAATTAGCGCAATTTCGGGATTTGTATTATTTGAATTTATTTTTAAAAAACAAAATGTTGAGTTTTATTGTAACACTGTTTAATCGCGCCCACGGTTATATTTTGTATATTATATATAATTATAATGTATTTCTGTATAAAATAATACTACAATAAAAAACACATTTGTGACCGACCTGATCCAGCTAAATTAGTCACAGTGACCCAAATTTAAAAATTGAGATTTTGATATTAATGGAAAGAGGACACTGTAAGCTTTCAAATGATACCTTGGTCATACCTTGAATGGTTGTAAAGATATACAGATTTGAATTCTGGTCGTCTGCCCTTTTTTTTAAAGTTTTTTTGCCCGTTTTTTTTTGTTGTTGTTGTTGATATCTTTCAAAATCCATAGCATTTTAAGGGATAAACTATTTATTTTATATAGCTTAATTTGACCAAATAGATTAACATATATAAATGCAATTTAACGAGGCTGAAACTCAACTTATTTTTAATTTTTTTGAAATAAATAATTAAAAAGTCACTTTTACAAAAATGTTCTAAAATCAGAAAGATTGAAGAGGAGTCAGAGAGAAATTCAGTTTTCATACGGATTAGCCCACATAAGCAGAGAGCAGTCTGTTTTCTTTCATTTTGAATGGTTGTCTTTAGACATTTCAATATATATGTCTGTGAGGATACCTTATACGCTGACTTTCGGTTCATGAGACAAGCTTCAGTTCACGTGCCGCGCGTCTCCGCGTCGTGATTAGGCCTAGCCTATTGTCTGCAATTTATTTCTTATTATTAAATCCTAGTAATTGTTTGATGAAACATTGATTTAAATTAAGATAATTATTTTAAAACGAAATTTACTTTAAAGAAAGGCTTTGTGCTTGCATGTTTAAGCTATGTGAAAGTTTTAGTGCTGCTTCCAGAGAACGGTCACGTTCGGATTGTTTTTCCTCATAAATGCGAACACGGAAAATAAAATAAAGATTTTATGTTCTGGAGAGAGTCAACCCTTCTTCATCCGGTGAGTATTACTTTTGGTTCGTGCAGTGTGGTTCACATAGGCCAATTTATTAAAATATTTAATTATCTGGGAATTGGATCTCCTCCATAATGCTGAAATTGCCCAATTTTAAAAAAAATAGTAATAATTTAAGTTTTGTGGTGTAAGTCTACGTATTTTATAATGTTAACTTCAAATAATACTAATAGTAATTTAAAGATGTTGTAGCTAGCATTGGGTCTGGACGTGAAGGATAACTTCGGGAGTTGAAGGGACGTGTCGGTGTCGTGATTCTGTCTTCTCACACCGCGACACAGGTTCGTGGATCTGAGTGTCGCGATCGTTACAGCCTTACATAGGCTATATTCTTCTTGCAGATAAATATACTCACGCAGTTTAGGTTAGAAGCCTCCAGTGAGTTCAACGTTTCAGGGGATACCCGGGAAATGCTCAGAGGTGACGAGGGGAGTTGAGAATAGCAATGTTTATTTCAGCGAATTTAAAGCTTTGACAACTTTAATCGTTATTTAAATACCTTTACTCAATTATCTCGACTACGAAACCCTGTGAGATTATTTTTGAATGTCTGTTCTTTGAAATTAGCAAATATATATATATATATATATTTTTTTTGTTATTTCATGGTTTTTCCACATAATCGGCTCATATCTTAAAATGGAAGGTTGCAACTTCCGACTCATTTCGCCAGAGCGGGTCACATTTGATTTTTATTTTTTAAACAATGTAATGTGTAACCTAAAAATAAACAGATTATTTGATAAATGGTAGGCTATATTTAAATCTGCATATTGTAGCCTAATATCTGCAGGGCAGCCTAGTCTTAATAAATGTATGCTTCATTTTTCATTAGTAAATTTGATCAATAAATTCAATAATTTAGAATAATAAGACACTATAGGGCTGTTACCCTAGGTAAGGCTGATCAAATTAAATCGGTTACACAATAATGTTACGAGATTGGTTTAACAGGAGTCAATTAAAAATCGCTGTAAAGAACGATACTTTTAAACATAACCCTAAATCACCATAAGGTGTCGCCAGATGACCGTCTTAATGAACGAGTCATGGATTCAAAATGCTGAATCATTCAGTAATGAGAAAACACATTGCTTTGAGATGCGCGATGGGTCGCTGTGATCTTTGTTTAACTATTTTCTCTGCTGAAACAGAAAAAAGTCAATATTGCATCTAAAAAGTCAATATTGCATCTAAAATGTAAGTGACTTGACTTGTGTGTGTGACTATGTTTGTTGTAGTGATAAGAGTTGCACCCTTGTTAAAGTTTAAGGCCTTGTGTTTTTGGATATATATCTTTCTTTCTTTCTTTTTTCTTTTTTTTTTTTTTTACAAAATATGCATATAACCCATATATTTTAGATTTATTATTTGCTTTAAATTAAATTAAGATTGTATTTTTGGTAATTGAACCTGAATGAATTTAAAAATGAATGTGCTATATTTCAGATCATATATTTGTTTTTCTTAAAATTTGAACTAACTTTATTCTCAGCTGAATTATAAATATTTTATTTCTGTATGAATTAAAAACACATTTGATTTTTCCTTTTTAATCAATGTAGAATGTGTAACTGAAATATAAACAGATTAGGGCTCTGTTTGAGGACAAGTAACTAAAACCAATGCGACATGATGAATGTTTGTTTCCCAAACCATCTCAGAGTAACAGCTTACTTTTCTTTCTTACTATATTCTTTCTTACTATAAACTGTGCTGTAGAGCTTGCATCAGTCAAAGCAGGGTTACATTTTGCATGTCGTGCACAGTAAACCTAAAGGCACCAGGGTGGCGGTGCCACCAGCTTCATATATGTATATATACAGTATATATATATATATATATATATATATATATATATATATATAGCTGTGATCCGCGATGAAGGGCCAAAGCCAGTGGCATGGCCACCCTGGTGCTTTTAGGTAACTAAGGATCCGGGGTTGCGGTGCCACCGGCTTGGGCCCTTCATCGCTGCTCGCAGCTATATTTCTTCTTCTTCTTTTTATTTTTCTGCTACCTTTTGGGCATTTTTGGGGCCCTTAACATGCTCGAAAACTCTTGAAACTTTGCACACGGGTCAGAACCCGCGGCCATCAGAGCCGGGCTGAAGATGGTACCCGGGCGTGGCAGGGCGGCTCGTCAGCGCCCCCTGGAACGGGGTCCGAACACTTGGTCCATAACTCAAACACGCTTGTATGTAATAATATGAAACTCGGTACACATGTTGATCTCATCGTTTCATCTATACCTCGCGCTCTTACTTTTTACCCCAGCTCAACAGGAAGTCGGCTATTGAGGTTTGTTTGTAAAACGCTCGCAATGGAATGTCAAATACTCCTCCTAGAGCTTTGATCCAAATTCGACTAAAACTCAGTCAGCGTGAAGTCAAGACATTGAGGATGAAAGTTTGCGAGGGGATTTTTGATATCTCGAACGGTTTGTCCGTGGCGAGGAAACGAAATCATGGCGAGAAACGTGAAACAGGAAGTGTGTTATAACTTCAGCATACATTAACTGATCTTGATGAAACTTCAGCAGTGTGTTCGCTGTAAGAGGACGATCACATGGATGTGACTATTGTGAGTCAAAGTTATAGCGCCACCAACTGGCAGCAGGAAGTGTGTCACTTTCAAAATGCTTTGATATCACCCTTTTATTTTTACCCGATTTGCTTCAAACTTCATCTGTATAATGTAAACATACGATAGATGTAGACCTGTGAATGGATTCTTGATATCTTTGAAACTGTTGCCGTGGCGACGCATCAAACTTTACCCTTCTTTTAGGATGCTTTTAGGATGCTTTTGAGACCCTTAGCATGCTTCAAAATGCATGAAACTCGACAGACACATCACATTTATTAGCCAGTAGACATGTGCAAAGTTTCAGAAACGGGCGTGGTGAGGGCTCAGTAGCGCCACCTTTTGACAAAAGTGGGGTTGTTAGTTTTAACTAGAGTTACAAAAATTGGTATGTATATTGTACTCCTCGAGCCGGACAACTTTCTAATTTACACTTATTAGCTAGGACCCACAGAAACTCAGATATTTTTGTTTGAATATGGTCACTCTGAGCCTACATGTCTCTGTTTCTTTGGCTGGCTGGCTGACTGACTGGCTGGCTGTCTGTGTGTGTGTGAGTGTGCAGGGGGAGGGGGCTTAACCATTTCACTGCTGTGTGTATGACCTGCATAAGAAAATACATTTCTCAAGCCTGGTATTTTTTAAATAAGTTTTTATTTTTATTTTTTATAAGTAAAGACATATAACTAGTTTAATTGTAGTGCATTGACAATAGTTTTATATAATTAGTTTATTAATCAGATTAACTTGGTCAATAAACTTGGTCTGAAAATTTGGTCCATAAATCAAACACACTTGCATGTAATAATATGAAACTTGGTACACATATAGATCTCATCGTTTCATATATAGCCTACTTCACACTCTTACTTTTTACCCCAGCCCAACAGGAAGACGGCTATTTAGGGTTGTGTTTAAAACACATGCAATGGAATTTAAAGTATTGCTCCTAGAGCACTGAACCAAATTCGACAAAACTCGATCAGCGTGAAGTCAAGACATTAAGAATGAAAAGCTGCCAAGGAATTTTTTATATCTCGAACGGTTTGGCCGTGGCGAGGAAACGAAATTATGGCGAGAAACATGAAACAGGATGTGTGTTATAACTTCAGCATACATTAACTGATCTTGATGAAACTTCAGCAGTGTTTTCGCTGTAAGAGACCGATCACATGGATGTGACTATTGTGAGTCAAAATTATAGCGCCACCAACTGGCAGCAGGAAGTGTGTCACTTTCAAAATGCTTTGAAACCAATCTCTTATTTTTAACCGATTTGCTTCAAACTTCATCTGTATAATGTAAATACACGGCAGATGTAGACCTGTGAATGAATTTTTGATATCTTTGATACTGTTGCCGTGGCAACGAATCGAACTTTAACATTCTTTTTTGATGCTTTTGGGACTCTTAGCATGCTTGAAATTGCTTGAAACTCAACAGATACATCACATTTATTAGCCAGTAGACATGTGCAACTATGGCAAAAGATTAAAGTAATGTCAAAAAAGTAAACACTAAAAGCCTCATATCTTCTAAAAATGTAATTATACATCATTTGTTTCTAAATTAAATTATACAAATATTATAACTTCCCCAATTTTTCCTTTTTTTCATTTAAGAATTATGTTTACGTTCAAAAACAGCCATAATTGTTGTAAAATTCATAAAAAAATAATAATCTGAGTCATACGTAGTGCTATACTGCCCTCTTGTGTTCAATATCAGGTAGGCCTATTGTGTATATTCCCACCGGTTAATCAACGTGTGACTCCGCTGGGACTTGGGAGCTTTTAAATCGCTTACTTAAAATCGAAAGTCGAAATACGGATGTCCGCACAAGACATTAATGGTGTGGAGTAGAGCGAGCATTTTAAATAAATTCCTATTAAGTAGGATTGAACTAAACAGAAAGAATGTTCACTCTGTTCTGCTGGTTCCTCGCTGGTGGATCATATGATTACTTTGTCATAATCTATGACAAAAATGCTATTATAAACCATATTAATAATAGATAATCCACATTGCTCTTATTTTTGAAAAATACATTCATGAAAAACAAGATAACAAAAATCATAAAAAAAATATAGCCATGGCTGCTATAAATGTTTGAAATGCATAGGACAGATGTTTAATGACGCAGCAACATATAATTGAAAGGCAATTAATAATCTGTCATTACGTCACTGCATTATGATATTACGGCTCCAATACGGTGCAGCACAAAGCACTTATGTGCATCCCGAGCGGAGAATGATGTGCTTGAAGCCACATGAAGTTACAGCGCAGTGAATCCGTATTGAAAAGTTCAAAGCACAAAGGAAATACATATTTATGAACAGTGTATTATACATTATCTATCTATGCAATAGTTTATTGAGCCTTCTCTTTTAAAGGTTTTAAATTTCAGTTACTGTGTGCGTGAAGAACAATTATAGTGCTCTGACTCTAGTGTTGTGATCTAACCGACAGCGTCCGACACCCGGTAGAAAGTAACACGGTTAAGTTACAGCAATAAAGTCCAGCAAGAAAAAGTTTCTTCATTCGAAAATATAGACATTTAGACCTTTATCTTAAAGATCCAGTATAATAGGATTAACATTCAATCATCTTGAAGATCGTTTCATCATTGACTGTAACCGAATGTGACGTGCTGTTTGAATGCTGAATGGAGAATGACTGACAGGCGCAGAGAGGGAAAAGTTTGTGTTCTTGAATTTAATGACTTAAATATTAATTTCTATATCACATAATAGCTTCAGAACACTAATAATACAGTACACAAAAACTTTATGGTACTTTAGAAAGTTTTTGTGCCTTTGTGCCTAACATAGAATAGTATATATGCACAATATAGAATTTGAATCAGCCTCGTCAAAGATGGCAGTGTCAGAGCCGATACCGATCCTGAGTATCTAATCGGCGCACTTCTTTTCAACAGTCAAATTGAAATTGAAATTGAAATTGCTTGAAACTCAACAGATACATCACATTTATTAGCCAGTAGACATGTGCAACGTTTCAGAAACGGGCATAGTGCAAGGACTAAATAGCGCCACCTTTTGACAAAAGTGGGGTTGTTAGTTTTATCTACAGTTACAAAAATCGCTATATACATTGTACTCCTCAAGCCGGACAACTTTCTAATACATAGTCATTAGCTCGGACCAAGAGGAAGTCAGATATTTTGGTTTGAATATGGTGAGCCTCTCTCTGAGCCTACATCCCTGTATGGCAAGCCCTTTTAACATTTAAAAGCTAAGTTTGCCTGTCCGGAATTAACATTGTAGATATCAACAACGTCTTTCTGTCTATTCGTAATTACATTTTGGATAGTTTGTATTATCATTTAAGATATCTGTAACATAATTGTGACTAGTCGAAATGACAGAGTATGGCAAGCCGTTTTAACATTTAATCATAAAAGGGCATAAGCCTTCGGCACCGCCACCCGGGTGCTTTTAGGTAACTAAAGGAACCGGGGTTGCGGTGCCACCGGCTTGGGCCCGCCATCGCTGCTCGCAGCTATATTTGAAAATGTAATTTATTTAATGCAATTAATTAGCAAAATGCATCTGTAGAATCGGAGTAATTTTATTAATTTGTAGAGCTTGTTTTGTGGAGAGCTTGATTGAGCTAACAGTCTCATCCCAAGACGTCATATAACTGTACGTCTTTTGACCATACGTCAACATCCTGTGTCATTATACATTAATAAAGCGTTTTAAAAAAAAGCAAATAGACACTGGGATGTGGGTTCACAGAGATCATCGCCCCCTAGAGGCCAACCATTGAAATTTCAAAACATTTCGAAACAAGTGACGTTACTAAGGCTCGTTTACTCTTGATACGATTGGATTGATCTATATCAAATATATGTTTTATGGTAAATACATTGAAGATGCAGACAGACTGTGAATTCACAAAGTGATCAGCTGTTTCCTGCCTATGATAGTAATGAAAATCATGTCACGATTACAAAATTATACTGCAGAATATCTTTTCAAGACAATGAAATAAACTCACGTCAGTATACTGATGGCAAATGTTTCTCAATGAACGCAACATTGTCGGTTTGCAGCTAGAGCATCTATATGATCATACTCCAATATAATAATAATAATAATAAACTTTATTTTATATAGCGCCTTTAAAAGGTATCACAAAGCGCTTCACAAATATAGAAACATAAAACATACAATTAAACAAACAATGCAATAAAATACAAAATAAAAACATTATGAAATATAGGATTAATAATAATAATAATAATAATACAACAATTATCAACAATTAAGTAAAAGCTACCCTAAACAAATAAGTTTTAAGTGATGATTTAAAAACACTAAGAGATATGCCAACATAATCACACTCTAAAAATGCTGGGTTGGTTTAACCCAATTTTGGGTCAAGTATGGACAAAGACAAACCCAAACGTGTGGTTAAAAATGTGATTTAACAATTTAACCCAGAGGCCGGGTTTGTCCATATTTGACCCAATTTTGGGTTAAAACAACCCAGCATTTGTTAGAGTGATAAACCCAATCACCACCAAATCTGTGAGATTTATGAACTTTCAGCAATCTGCCAATGTGTTCAGTTGAGATCCATGGGAATGCAAAATGCTTAAATACAAATACCAACAATGTGTTAATCTTCTAAAAACAGTTCTTGCTCCGTTTCACAAGTCCTTCTGTAGAAAAGGATAAGGTAAATCCTATTTCCCCTCAAACCATGCCAACTTGGCTTGACAACTAGGGCAGGGTTTGACTAAACAGGTTTTTAGCATTGGAGCCACACATCTTTAGCCATTTTAAAGTAATTTGGTTAATTGAATATGCTGTCAAGATTTTGGTTGGCAACATCAACTTTTCAAAACACACAAGCTAACCTTTAAAGGAGTTTACAAGCATTTCAGCAACTGAAATAGTTCAGTACACAATGAATAACATATATAAGGCAGAATATTGACCTGTAGTTTAGGGATGTTAACATAAATCTTGCAGGTTCACTCCCTGGAAGGAGGGACTCATGATCTGGCAAGATAAGATGAACTTAACACCCTTCTGTCTCTAGAGGATTTCACTGTAATTAATGCCACATAATCTTCTGAATGACTAAAGTTGCAATGAAACAGAAGTAGCGGCAGGTTTTGAGACGTACACTCACCTAAAGGATTATTAGGAAAACCTGTTCAGTTTCTCATTAATGCAATTATCTAATCAACCAATCACATGGCAGTTGCTTCAATGCATTTAGGGGTGTGGTCCTGGTCAAGATAATCTCCTGAACTCCAAACTGAATGTCAGAATGGGAAAGAAAGGGGATTTAAGCAATTTTGAGCGTGGTATGGTTGTTGGTGGCAGAGTATTTCACAATCTGCTCAGTTACTGGGATTTTCACACACAACCATTTCTAGGGTTTACAAAGAATGGTGTGAAAAGGGAAAAACATCCAGTATGCGGCAGTCCTGTGGGCGAAAATGCCTTCAGAGGAGAATGAGCCGACTGATTCAAGCTGATAGAAGAGAACTTTGACTGAAATAACCACTCGTTACAACCGAGGTATGCAGCAAAGCCACAACACGCACAACCTTGAGGCGGATGGGCTACAACAGCAGAAGACCCCACCGGGTACCACTCATCTCCACTACAAATAGGAAAAGGAGGCGACAATTCGCAAGAGTCACCAAAACTGGACAGTTGAAGACTGGAAAAATGTTGCCTGGTCTGATGAGTCTCGATTTCTGTTGAGACATTCAGATGGTACAAGCGTTAACAGAATGAGAACATGGATCCATCATGCCTTGTTACCACTGTGCAGGCTGGTGGTGGTGGTGTAATGGTGTGAGGGATGTTTTCTTGGCACACTTTAGGCCCCTTAGTGCCAATTGGGCATCGGTTAAATGCCACGGCCTACCTGAGCATTGATTCTGACCATGTCCATCCCTTTATGGCCACCATCACTCTTTTAGAAGAAATGGTTCTATTTAGAACGAAAAATGGTTCCATCCCCCGCTTCATATATGGAACTCCAAAATGGTTCTATATAGAACCATTTTTTGGGTAAAAGGTTCTATTGGCCAAGTATGGAACCCCAGAGGATAGAACCCAGAGGAACCCTTTTTTAAGAGTGTATAGAACCTTTTAGGGGTTCCAAATACGTAGCGCTAATAGAACCTTTTAAGGTTCTATATAGAACCTTTTCTTCTAAGAGTGTGTACTCATCCTCTGATGGCTATACTTCCAGCAGGATAATGCACCATGTCACAAAGCTGGAATCATTTCAAATTGGTTTCTTGAACATGACAATGAGTTGACTGTACTAAAATGACCCCCACAGTCACCAGATCTCAACCCAATAGAGGGAATGCATTGACACGTGACTTTCCCGCGTGACAACCCCCCTCAGCCTGACCGAGTGGCAAAAGATCTGCTGCGTGACTGGATTTAATAGGGGAGAACTGCGGAAATGCGACTAAATCGAACAATTTTATCAATTTAAACTAAATTGGACTCAATATAGTGTTCCTTACAACTTACTAAAGATCCAGTGATCCATGGATATTGACATGCAGCCAGGAATCGTGTTGCCTGACATTTATTGCCTGATTTCGACACCGGGGAAATAAAAGCAAGACCTAAACATAAAGCAAATTTGCCTGTGAACGCTTTATATAAATATAATATAGGTAGGTCTAAATCCGGGTGATCACTTATATCAGTGTTATATATATACATCATATCGTCCAGCTCTAAAACTTTATACGTTTTTTTGGTCAGTGTTTATTAAAAAAAAACATCCAATAATGCAGAATATGCAATGATAAATATTTAATTGATGAGCTGTTAATGTATATAACAATACAAAATATACGGGTATGGTTTTACAGCTAAATTCAGCATATTGACACAAAATGATAACTGCAAATCCACCTTTGGCTGACTGGAGTCCAGTTGTTTCTGTGAATTGCAGCGATCCATTTGCTCCTCTTTCCATAGCAGTCTGTAAAAATATACCTCCGATGTTTTGTCAAATCTAGTTGTAAGCCTACAGTCAATCGCAAAGCTCTTTCCCACTTTATTTGTGTGTGTTGTGTCTTTTTTTGACTTTTTGCCACTCACTGTGAGGAACTGCAGGCACGCCGGCTGACGGTGACGTCATGCGCATTCCCTCTATAGAGCATCTTTGGGATGTGGTGGAACGGGAGCTTCGTGCCCTGGATGTGCATCCCACAAATCTCCATCAATATGGGCCAACATTTCTAAAGAATGCTTTCAGCATCTTGTTGAATCAATGCCACAAACACAGTATTAGTATGGTGTTCCTAATAATCCTTTAGGTGAGTGTATATTCTGAAGGTTTTTACAGAGCGGTTTGTTCATATGTAATTTTCCTGATTTTATACAACGTTTTATTCCTAAAAAAAAAATGGCAAATACATTTTTCTGGCTGCTGAAAAAAAGAGATATCCAAAATCCCCTCTTTAAAATCCTTTAAAATCCTAAAAAGAAGAATTTTGAACCTGCTTTTATCCAATGTTTAGATTTTTATTCTAGAAATGTTTGCAAATGAATGCATATTTAAATAGATAATGCCTGATTTGTATAACTTTTCAGAAAACTTGTATATAAAAATTGTTTTCTTAATGTAAAAAAATCAATTGGGGAAGTACGGTGATGTCTTGCCTTAAATAAAACAAAAGATCCAAAAATCATTTGTATTTCTTTAATATGTTAGTGTATCCTATACGGGGCTCACGCGCATTTGTAATAATTTCTAACGCCAAAGGTGCTTACTCCTTGTTTATTTGTGGGAAACTGAGGAGGAAAAATAGAGCATGAGGCAAGATAAGCTGTTATACCTTTTATTTTACTTTATTTGTATATTTGGAAATGTATTTGGTATTAATTTATCCTTGCACTCAACGGACTGAAAACTACGTTATATTGTCCTAAAGTGTATTCTCACCGAGTACCGCCTGCAGAAACACTGTTTTTGTTGTGTACCGCTACTTCTCGCATGTAGCCGGTACTCTATAGGCTATGTGCACCATAGATATTTATATAAAGGCTAGATGTGTTACGGCGGAGTTTCTATCGTCATCACCGGCGGCCATCTTGTCACAGACAAGCTGATGTAAGATGAGTCGAACACAAATACTCTTATCTCGTTGAAATCTTGACGGATTTACAAACGGTTTGGTTTCTTACAAACGTTATTAATGTGGCTATAATTATCTGGATGATTAATTATTTATACACTTATTATTCATAAGTATGCAGTGTTAGCTACATCTCTGACGTTTATAACAAACCAAACCGTTTGAAAATCGGTAGAAAATTGAGCAAGTTATGGTCATTTAAATAGTACATGTACCATTACCATAATGTAACGAGTGAGCGATCTGCCTGTGACAAGATGGCCGCCAGGTGCAGACGACGACCTCCATTGGCCAGCAGCGCTGACGACACATCTAGCCTTTATATACATATCTATGATGTGCTCAACCGTAGTTTCGAACTTCCGCTTTTGTCAGAAGTCGGCATGTCAGTTTCCGGTCTACGACTGCTCATCCGCATCCACTAATAAACAAACAAGATTTTGTTGTTGTTTTTTTTCTGTTGTATGAAAAAAAAGAGTTCTTAAACACATCTAAGTTTCTTAGAACTGTAGTGGATCTAACGTCCGTTTCACACCCGTTTGCGGTGCAGGAGCGTGCTGTCATGCGTTCACATATTATGATGCGTTTGCACAGTGAATAACTAATCCGCGGCTGTCAATGTAATAATGTGAATATGTAATAGCCTACCTCTTGTTCTTGTGGCACAGAATAAAAAATAAATTACAAAATGTGTACAGCACTCCTCGATCTCCCCTACTCTTAAATAGGGCCAATCCCAATTCTACCCCTTACCCCTTCACTTTCCCCTTCCCCTCCGTTTTGCGCGTCCACGTGAAGGGGTAGGGCTGTCCCAATTCTCTTTTGGTTGGAGGGGGAGGGCTAGGGGGAAGGGCCAGATAGCCCTTCAAACGAAGATTTTTCGGGAGCACACTTCAAACGAAGGGGTATGAGAAGTGTCACTGCTAACCCAGGCTGGCTGCCCAAGCGACAAAGGAGACCCATACATTTAAGTATTTGTGGCTTTAATAAGTATTGTAACGACAAATAATGATTTGCTTTATGTTACATTCAATATTGTGTTCATATTTACGGTCATTTTCTTCACAGAAACGTTTGTAAAAAAAAAATCGCTAAAATTACTGTAGTTTGCTAACGATAGTCCCGCAACATATTTTCGTCGTCTCCGTTGTTTCCTGCGAACTTCACAAGATAAATGCAAGAAAATAGCTGTAACCCACGCGACTGAGATAACTGCAGCTGTCGACGGCATAAACATCCGCGCATCTCCTGTGACGTAGGCGCTAGCGACGACTTATAATGACGTTTAACGGAGGCGAAGTGGTGTCCCATTTCTTAGGGGAATATTTTCACCCCTACGCATTGCCACTCTGTTTCAAGGGTCAAGGGGAAGGCGAAGGGGTAAGGGGTAGAATTGGGATTGGCCCTTAATCTACACTGAACATGCACATCTTAACTCCATATTCTCTATTCTATCATTAATTTTTCTAGACTCATTTTCTTAAGCCTTTTCTCTGATCACGCCACTGGTTTGACTGTAGACCACAGACACATCTGAATTTAAACTGGCCTCTTTGTACCACTTAACATATATTTTGTGGTTAACAGGCAAACGAGCAAAGTGTTGCTAAGTGATGTCTGTCTCTTCTTGTGTTTTACCACACAAATAGCCTATTGCAATTTTTGGCACGACAGCTATGTGTGAAAAGTCATTAAACACCAAAATAACAGAACGCAGAGGAACAACCACTTCACGTTGTAACTTCAAACTATGACAGTTGTTACAGCATCCATACATGATATCTACCCTACCCAGCAAACAGACTTTTGTTATAAGAGAATGTTCTCTAAAAATGTCTATTTTCTTGATGTCAGAGGAACATTTTTTTAAAAGGTCTAATATTCCACAAATGTTCTTTCAACTTAATTTTGATTTAAAATTCAACATTATAGGAACGTTGATTTCTAACAGTCCAAGAACATAAAAATATCCAGTTTCCAGAAAGTTTCTAGAATCTTATTTAAAGGTTAGTGTGATGTTCCTGAAACATTCTTTCAATCATCTTTCTAAAGAGTAATAAGAACGGTAACACTTTACAATACGTGTGCACTAATAAGCATTAATTCATGCTTAACTAATGCACAGATAATACTGAATTAATGTGTAAGTAATTATTATCTAAGCTATTCATTAATGATTACCACATTAATTAAGAGTCTGTAAGGTTAATGTATTAGTTCATACATGAATTGTTTTTAATTAAATATGTAATTGTGGATTAATTACATAATAACTCATTTTTTTAACTAATAGTGTTAATTAATATGTTAATTACCAGAATGAGCCAAAGCCTTGTATTTCACCTTCCAGATAATATGACAGGTAAACTAATATGCATTAATACATGATTACTTACTTAATTGTTAGTGCAAATTCATGTGAAAATTACTACAATTACTAAATGACTAGTTAATAATGACGTGCCCCAACAAGTAAAGTCATAACATAATGATACCTTTGCAAATCATTAGCTAATGATTAATTAAAGCATACAACTGGAAGTTGAAGTGCATAGCTTTGACTAATTGTGGTAATTAACACATTAATTTACACTATTAGTTAATAAAATATGTTATTAAGGAATTAATACACAATGACACATTGAATTAATAGCAATTCATGTATTACTTAATCTATTAATCATATAGACTAGATATTAGTTGCTGATGCAGTAATCGTTAATTAATGGTTTAGTTCTTCATTAGTTATACATTAACTCATGATTATCTGTGCATTAGTTAAGCATGAATTAATGCATATTAGTACACCCGTATTGTAAAGTGTTACCGATAAATTACATTAACTCTCTCAATATCTGATTCAAGAACTCCACAAACAACATTACCAGCTTCACTTATTACTAACCTATTCAATTCAATTCAAATGTATTTGTATAACGCTTTTCACAATACACATTGTTTCATTTGGACGGGATTATTTGAACATGAAGAGGTGGGGTTGTAAGGCAATCGGTCCAACAACAGTTCCCGATTAGCGGGTGAAGGTTTAAGGTTTACTGCGGGTTACTCTCTTTTCAGCGTGGCAAAATAATTTACTTCCAATTAACCTTTTATCTGACTCCGTTTTATCACAACCTCGAATTTAGGTTAGAATGACAATTGGTTATTGGTCATTTAAATAATTGTACGAAAGCCCAACCATGTCCCCTGGAGGTATCTTTATGTATGTGTCTTTGTTGGTGCTTGCACAGGCATGGACAAGTCAGGACATGTCTGAACTAGTATCATTTAGGCTATAATTCGCTTTGGATAATCACAGAATTATATGTTGCTGGGTTCTCCATCGATGCAATTATCGTTGTTGACCGTTGAGTACTCTTCTGCGCATGCGGGTCATTTCTGGGTCATTTCACGTTCACACAGGAGATCACAAAAGGTCGCATTTAATTGGAAATGTGAACGGCCTTGAAAAAAAATCGTATTTTTTCAAAAAATCGGAATTGAGCATTAAAGGAGAACTCCGGCGAACAATGAACCTTTGGTCTAATAAAACATCGGTACCTAGTCAATCGTTCTCTGAGATTTGTTTTCATGATAATCGAATGTAAAGAGTTTTATCTCTAAAAACTGTTTAGCGTATAATGCTAGTAATGGGGGCATTGACCAAGTAAAAAGAAATCGCTAGTTTATACCACTAACAAGGCTCAAAATAGCCCCACACTAACACAGTAACATAATGAGGCTCCATACATGCAAAACGAAGCATTGAGAACTTTGTAAGTGTACAGACCGTTTAATAAGAAGATACTTTATGAAGACAGTTCACTTCGCGTATACAGACAGGAGCCATCTTAGAAAATAGTCTCGATAAGTCAAACCACGAACGTCGTGCTGAGTGATCTGAACTCTATGAAGTTCAGCGAACTTCTGAACTGTATGAGCGGCGTTCGGGGATCGACTTATCGAGACTATTTTTTAAGATGGCTCCTGTCTGTATACACACGAAGTGAACTGTCTGTATAAAGTATCTTCTTATTAAACGGTAAGATTCCACCGTTCATTCCATCTCTAGAGAGAACCGAGGTTACGTTAGGTAACCCAGTACGTTTTACACTCCAAATGGTTAATAAAGAGAATCTGAAACTGAAGTTATTACTTCACCACGTGCATGACGTCATAAACCAAGGTGGTTGAACGACCACTTTGCGACAATATGGTAGTCAATATATACAATATACAGTCGTGACTAGCTAGTTGATTTCTTACTATGGTAGTGAAGCATCGAGTTACGTCGTTGTATGGGAAACAAACCGCAGAACAACCGGGAGCAGTGGATTTTTGTAAAACAAATAACATGCTCCAGGTGGAGGTAGAAGCACAGGGTTTTTCTAGCAAAATTGCTTAAATCACCTTTCTTTCAAAGTCTGACAAGTTCAGCAGATTAGCCGTTTCTCAATACCAAGTACGCAAAGTTCGGACTTGCGTCCTTGCCAAGTTCGACTCCGGAGAACGAACTCCCGAGGACGAGAGGACGCAAGTCCGGTTCTTCTGCAAATGGAACAGAGCGTACTTGATCGCGTCACTCAGCAGCACGCTCTGGCTACTCCGGTTATCTCTTTATATTTTAGGAAACAATAAGACGAAATATGCTCCAACTCAGCATCTTTTCGTCAACAATAAAACGAAATATGTTTTAAAACACCACTCTGCCTCTTTTCATTAAAAAAAACCCCAACATATTAGCCTAATGGCCATGTGGTTCAGGCAACGCGATTCTCTTTACTGCATATATTAACAAAATGAACATGATCTTTTTGTTTTTTAAAAATATGAAACATTGATTTTTATTGACATTTATCAAACAGAGACAGGGTTATGTCATTTTATTTTATTGTTCACACAGTGAAGATAATATAAAAAATGTTGTTAAAGTTAAGAAACCTCAAAAACATTTTTTTTTTTGCCATGGAACAAACTATAGTTTAATGAGACCAAAGATAGACTTATACACAAGACGAATTGTACGTCAAGTTTATCATATTCTTCACTAGACTAGAGGGATCAGAGCCAGCGGCAAACGTCAGAAGCACTAGCCGGGGATAAGCTGTTCCAGTCGGGGTTGATCTCGCTGAGTGTCCGCTGAAGGCTTGGATGTCAGAACTCCGAAAACGTCAGATGCTTTTTTCAAATAGGCGCCATCTTTATAAATAAATTACAGATTTGAGATTTAAATAACATATTCTCGCCTGAAACACTCTTAAAATTACATTTCATGACTCAATAACAGTAGTATTTTGATATTTCGCGGATTTTCTCCTCTCCCATTTACGCTTGCTGGTTGGTGCGAGGTGCATTCTGGGTTACCTGGCTATCTCAAGTCCACACAAGTCACCTCTCGATGCATCCTCGGTAAACGGGGCGGATCAAGAACACATCCGGGGATTTGAACTGGACTTGGCTAGATGTGAACTTTGAATTGGAACAGTACTTGGGCAGCGACTGATGACGTTTCACAAGTCCACAAGAACACAAGTACAGACAAGAACGCATATTGAGAAACGGCGACCTGGACCACACCCCTAAATGCATTGAAGCAACTGCCATGTGATTGGTTGATTAGATAATTGCATTAATGAGAAATTGAACAGGTGTTCCTAATAATCATTTGGGTGAGTGTATGTTGTTCTGTCGGAGCATAGTGAAGGTTTCAGTGAAAATGATCAAAAAAATCTTGTTGACTTCAGCTTTAAAAGATTAAAACATTTTGCCAACATGCGGTAGTATGTCACGGTCTTCTTACATCAGTGCAAAACTAGGGTACGCAGATTAAGACAACTATTCATCAGCATGTACTGATTAATACCACGTTGCAGAATAAAAACAAAAAGTGCGACCAAATCACAGTTAGTGGAAAAGTTCATCTGGATCAAATATTCCTACATGTAAAAGAACTTGGGCTTGTGTTTTAAACCTGTACCACTTTCACATTACAAATGCAAAACAACCAGCTCAACCTGGTGTGCGTTTCCTTTACAACAATGTAACTCAATGCTTCACTACCACTGTACGATGCATCGTTGAAGAATTCAACTTGCTAGTCAAAAAAAAAACAAAACAAACTTGTCATACCCTTATACAGTCAACCACACGCTTCTACCAGCATCTCTCTCTTGCTTCCTTTCTCTGTGGGACGTTCAGTTCTTCAAGTGAATAAGGACACAAAACCTAATATCTTACAGGAAAAATGAAACACCTTCAAAATGTATATACCTTTATGCTCGTGTTGGCTTGCCTCTCAATAATTGGGTACGTAGTTACTACTTTGTCATTTGTAGCTGCCTTACTATTACTTTTAGTGTTTGGATCTTACACTAAAACAAATCAATAATCAAATTGTTTAGGACAGGCATTTTAATTTGTACTGATACAAAAAAAAAGTGTTCACATGGTAGTCTAATTAACAGCAGTCTTTGTGGTCTAAACTGTGGAAATCATAGGTTTTCATATTTAAAAATACATCATAATATTTCAAATAATTACAAACTATTTGCTTTGTTGATATACACACTAACGTTAAAAGGTCTATTTTTTCTCAGTGCCTTAAGCATGTTTTTTCTTTTTCTTTTTTCTTTAATGAAATTAAGATGTTAGAGTGAATGTTCGTATAAAGAGTGGTGACTGTGGTTGCTTTGCCTGACATCTCTTTTTGTGATTTTATGTTGAGTGGCATAGCTTCGAGTCTTCTTGTGTAAAATTCAGCATGAATGGAAATTGCAATTGTCTTCATATCCATATGGCTTTTTGAAAGAGAATTAAATGGGGCTAACCTGTCATGTGTGTATATCCCCCACAAGGATAGTAAAACCTGAAATAACCTACATTGTGAGGACCAGCCAGCGGTCCCGACGAGGGAAATGGATTCATAAATATACTAAAGTTATTTTTTTTAATGTAAAAATGCAGAAGGTTTCGCATGATAGGTAGGTTTAGGGTTAGTGTACACTCTAAAAAATGCTGGGTTATTTAATCAACCCAACCGCTGGGTTATGAAATGTTTGACCCATTATGGGTTATTTATATGGATTTTGACTCAACACATGAGTTGGAAAAAATAACCCATCTACCCAACATATACCGTTGACCCAGCACGTGGGTTGTTTGTGCTTCGAACGTCATCACATCATCACAAGAAGAGTCCACCATACCGGGATCCACCACACACCGAGCGATCTTCAAAGAGAACTTCACTTTTCATCGAGCGAGGGAAATAAACTAAGGTAGAGTACTCTACATGTCATTTCTAATATATAAGACATATATTTTAACAAAGTTATAAGCTGGGTTGGTCGGAAGAGGGTGAGGCAAAGATGACACGTATTGATGCAATGGCCGTGAAGTGTTTAAATAGAAATTGCGGTAAACGGTCTTAGTGTCCGGAATACAGTGAGTCTACTTTAACGTTACCTTTCTAAAGTAATATCTTTATGTTGTCGAGGCTAGTTGGTTGGTTTGTCTGGCTTGTTTGGCTAGCGTTAGCCATTACCATTGAAGCACTGGCTATTTTGAGCGCGCTTTTTTCCCTGGAGCATTTAATGTGAACACAGTGTTAGACTGATTAAAGTATGTATAAACAGTGAGATAACCTGATATGCCAGACTAAATGCATGTATGTGCATTTATGTAAGTAATATGGTAACCCGCGATAGATAAGAAAACATTTCTTATATAAAATGGCGGCCTGGCTAGCAGGCTAACTTACATTATTTTAAGTTAACCGGATATAAATGAGCGCGCTTTTTGCCCTCAAATCTTTTAATGTGAAATGCGAAGGTATAACACAGTGTAAGACTTATTAAAGTATGTAAAAACAGTGAGATAACCTGATATGCCAGACTAAATGCATGCATGTGCATTTATTTAAGTAATATGGTGACCCGCGATAGATAACACAGTGTTAGACTTATTAAAGTATGTAAAAACATTGAAGTAACATAAAATGTCTGAATGTAAAATACATGTAATTTGAATTGTAGGCTATAGGGAGAGAGGGTCTCTCTATTTTGGCTGTTATCTTCACATTGGATTACATTCTGCTGCTAGTCTGCATTGCATTTGCATGGTGACATCTGAATAGTTAATACAATAGTAATTGTATATTTCCTTAACCTCATTTTGTGTTTGTTTCAGATCAATGGTCAGCTTTGTCATTGACACAACAGAGTGGCAGCTGACAGACCTTGTTGAAAGATTTCAAGGTAAGAAATATTTGTTTTCACATCCACAGCATATCAAGTCTGCATTGCTACTCAAGCCCTTTTCAGACATTAATTCTTATGAAATATAATTTTCTCTTTTTTTTTCAATAGCTTCCATGTAATGTGTCAAAGTGACTCCAATAGATGAATAGGGCACATGTCTTTTGTAGACTTTCAGTGATTTATTCTATTTTGTAATAACAAATGATGGAATATGCATGTTTATCTTCCATTTAATTACCTATATATTTTAGTTTTGTACTCCTCAGTTGTAAAAACAGATTTCTTTGTGTTTTGTATTTTTTTGTCTTTTAGAGGAGGGGACTGATGAGGAGAGTTTTCTTCTTTTAGAAGAGGCAACCATCAACAGTTGATCCCAAGAGCTGGCCCTGGGCTGAAGTTCTTCAAAAAATTAGAGGACTTGTAAGATCAACATTAGAGGCACACACAGTTATTATTTCTAAATATTAAAAGGAATAGTTTACTTTGAAATTAATTTTCGATATGTTTTATCTTACCTCAAGGGCATGTGGTGTCTTTGTTTCCACAGTATTTTCAATTTTGTTTTGTTTTTTCGGTTAAACCGTTGTTGTCTATCAGTCATACACTGGAGGTTTAGGGGGTCCTCCCTCGGTTCACCTCAAAGAGCATGCACAGAGAAGTCAAAATTAAACATGATTTAATGACTCGTAAATGTAAGTACACATCGATGGCCTAAGACAATAAACGAGCGGTTTGTGTGAAAAAACGAACAGTATTTATATAGTTTTTTACCTCGTGTAACTCAGCCATTGGCAACTGATCTGACGGCAGAGGCGTTTTCAGTCTGTGTATGCGCCGGAAGTGATCACTTGCGTCTGTACGTCACTCATTGTTTACACAGAGTTTTGGAAGTTTTACCTTTCACTGTGAAGATCTAAACATATTTATATATACAGGAAATCGCAATGGAAGAAGATTTCGATATATCTAAATGTTTAGTGAAAGGTTAAACTCCCGAAATCTCTCTGTAAACAATGAGTGACGTATACGCGCAAGCGATCACTTCTGGCGCATGCACAGACTGAAGCGCCCCTGCCGTCAGATCAGTTGCCAATGGCTGAGTTACACGAGGTAAAAACGATATAAATACTGTTCGTTTTCTCACACAAACCGCTCGTTTCGTGTCTTAGGCCATCACTGTGTACTTACATTTACGAGTCATTCAATCATGTTTAATTTGGACTTCTCTGTGCATGCTCTTTGACATTAACCGGGGGAGGACCCCCTAAACCTCCATTATATGACTGATTGACAACAATGGTTTGACCGAAAGATATCAAAATTGAAAATACTGTGGAAACAAAGACACCTACATCTTGGATGCCCTTGAGGTAAGATAAAACATATCAAAAATTAAATTCAAAGTGAACTATCCCTTTAATAGTTTCTTTGGGAAGATACCAGAATACTTGCTTGCAAGTAGAGCTAATGGCTCCCGTTGACTGTTGGCCTGTTAAATGTTCAGCCAGTTCATTCATAATTGAATGTTTTCCTACTTCAGTGATATTAACTGCAGTTCCACTAATATTGTTGATATTAAAGTAATAAAATAATTTTTCAAAGATTCCATTGTTGTTTTGTTTTTGTATTGTTTAAGTGTTTATTGCATAATCTATGCATACATCTAGCATGTATTCTGTTCTAGGTTTGTAGTGTAACAGTTTTATAGCTATGAGTAGTCTATTGCCTTTTTTTTCTTTAATTGTACTGTAATGTGCTAGAATTAGTCTGGCATATGGGTTAATTTGACCCAGCATTTGGGTACACTATATAACAAATATGTAGTTGAATCAACCCAGAATTGTAATTAATTTGACCCAGCATTTGGGTACGCTATATAACAAATTTGTAGTTAAATCAACCCAGAATTTTATTTAATTTGACCCAGCATTTGAGTAGAAATGAACAACTCATCTGTTGGGTTAAAAATGACCGACCCATCTTGCTGGGTCAAATTAACTACTGCTGGGCTGGTGCAATATTGATCCAGCAGTTGGGTTATACAACAAACCAAGTTGGGTTATTTTTAACCCATCATTTTTTAGAGTGTAAGGGGGTAGAATATAAATCATTACGACTATGGAAATTGAGCGAAAAAGCAAAACTGTGTGTGTGTGTCTTTGTGTAACCAACGTACATGGGATTTAGTACAGCGAATGACTTGGGTGTAAATGTTGTATGAGTACACCCATGTTTTACATACATCAGGACACATGTTGAGTGCATAAAGTTATGTTTCTATGAACTAGGCCCCCTCATATGACAGTGACAAAGTTCTAAAAGAATTAAGCCAGGCTAGTTGTGCTGAAGATCTCTTTTTTTGCTGTTAAAAATAAAAATCTATTTGGCAATCAATAATGAATAATAGTGAATAATGGCAAAAAAAAAAAAAAAATCTAGGACCTGATAGATAGGACCTTCAAAATATGAATTCCTTTCTTCCTGTTGAATGGCATCTCAGTAATAGGGTAAATACATTTACACTTTGTTGTAGTTGATTTAATGTTATCTTTGTTGTTTGTAACTTATATTAATAAACTACAGTTTGTAAGCAGTGAAACTGTTCATGATTTCAGAAGTAGTTTGTGAATTACTGAAAACTGGATATAAAAGCACAAAATTCTTCACACTGTACAATTAAATCTTTTTTTAAAAATAAAACAATATTCATGAAATACACCACACACAACTGTAAAAATCTATATGATTGTAAATTCAGGATTACGTGGTAAAATCAATGCTGTGTGTTTTATTTATCTAGTGTGCATGATCAGAATATGCTGCGAAATAAAATAAACTGTACTAAATCAACTGAAGAGCTTCCTGAAAAAGTACTGTTGCTGATTTTGGTGTATGTGAGACACACCCTGTGCAAGACAATGATTACTTACCGAGGAAATTCATTTTAAAACACTATTTAAAATGACAAGCCTTTTTACACGAGGAATCATTTTAGTAGCATTTTGACAAATTGCTTGTTTTTGCTTGTTTTACTTTGACCAACTTTTATAATTCTCTACATATCTATATATAGTCATCTCTTGCATTTTAGCCTCCCACATCAGAACATGATGAGTAACAAGGTAAAATCTTGTACATGTCGAACCTGACTCTGTCGGATGTTAAACAAAATGCAGCTGCACTATTTGTATCTTTTATTTATCATACACTTTGTTCCAATTTATTATGCAAGTGAGATATCAGTGGGAATAAAGATTTTCGTTTTTCAAAGAAAGTGTTTTATTTTTTATATCTTTTTAGATAACCATATCAATCTCAGACAGGTTCGTTAAGTAGTTTGCCAATAGAGGCATTGACACATTGAAGACATTTCTCACATTTATAGAAGCTGGAATAAATGATCAAGCGCTGTTACTGCATTCAGATATCAAATACAGACATTAGAAAATACATGAAAAGAACATTTTAGTAATCACACTGGTAACTTCTATCCACAAGTTTCCGAGGGGCGCTCCTGTAAAAAATAAAGTGGGTGAAACTTCCGGTGAGGCGGCGGAAGTAGCATTTCAATGTTATTTTGTGCGTTAGTTAGCGAAGAGGCTAGCTGTTTTTCTGAGAATTATTTTACTATTTAAAGACGCAGTTGTTCGCGGTTGTATGTATAACCGGAATAAACTAATTCAGTGGCTTAAACGTGATTGTTTTGAACATAAGCTGAAAACGAAATCAGAGTGATCCTGCCAACGACTGTAGTTTCCATCACCTCCCAAAAGACGACGAATCTTCCTGTGTACATTTGTTTAAATTCTTAAAGGAGTAGTTCACTTTTGAAAAAACTTTTGCTGATAATTTACTCGCCCCCATGTCATCCAAGATGTCCATGTCTTTCTTTCTTCAGTCGAAAAGAAATTAAGGGTTTTGATGAAAACATTCCAGGATTTTTCTCCATATAATGGACTTACATGGGAACCAGACGGTCCAAGGTCGAAAAGACAGTTAATAACAGTTTCAGATGCGCTTCAAATGTCTTTAAACGACACCAGACGATGAATAAGGGTCTTATCAAGCGAAACGATCGGTTATTTCAAAACTTATTCCAAAAATGTAACTTTTCTAAGGACAAATGCTAGCCTTGCTATATTCTCTGAGGCGCGTTTGTAACGTCACGTAATACGTAATTACGTTCAAAAGGTCACGGGCGACATAGCCAGAAGTACAGAATCAAAATCGTCCGACATCGTTGCTTTACCTTTTAATTCCTTTTTTTGTAAACGGCATTTGAGTTAGTTTGCACGTTCAACCTATGCGTTCAACTTGTAAACACTCTGACTCTGTACTTCTGGCTATATAAACATATAAACAACGTTTATCTGAAAAGTGTTCCAACCGTCCCGGCTCTCCCCTGACATCTGTGATAACTAATTTACTTTTAAACCTTACTTTTCTTGCGGTTATTTCAGTTTAATGAAAAACAAGTGGACCAAACTCAGGATCAAAGTCTGAGTTGACAGAATACCAAATGTGCCAGTTAATGTATTCAAGTAGCACATTCATTTATAATTTTGAATAAACTCCAAAGCACAATGACTAAGAGTGTATTTTTTATTTTAATTGTTGTCAGCTCAACAACTACTGCGGAGGGTAAAAGTACTGTTATTTCACCCTTTTTAATTTCGTTGAGGTTGTGTTCCCACATCGTTAGCTAGTTTGGATCGCTGTAACTTGAATGACTGTCAACTGTTGAATGAACGAGTGTCAAGCATGTCAAGTCGCGCTTTGTTTACTTCCAACCGGAAGACGCGCCCACTTTTGACGCAAGGCCTCATGGGGAGTAGGAAACTTGTGGATAACAAAGTAAAATCTCACAAGCCTAGAGAAGTCATTCAACTCGTGTGATAATTAAAAGGAAACATTAATAGGCTACCTTAATTATAATACTCATGAAGCAGCAGTGGATTCCAATCCACCCCCTTTACATTACTACTACCTTGTTAGATCACTGTTTTTTTTTATATATATATATTTTATCATATTACACACGTTTGTTTATTAGTTGATTAGTTACATTGAAATAAGTAATGATTTGACACCAGTAGCTCCTCAAAATTAACTCCAGCTGGTCTGCTGGACATTTAACAGATTTAACCCTTATAAGCTTTTCTCTACAATAATAGGCCCTATGTGTTTGCTACAGTATAGATCACTGCAAAACATCATCAAACTACTGTGACCGGTTCATGTATATCGATGTATTAAATCTGATAATTCAATTGAGAAAATATATGATCTGCTTCACTTTATAATTCATGATCTGTTATGGTGTTTCCTCACAGACTTATTTATTTTGGCTACACCTCCAACTCCATCTCAACCAGGTGAGTGTTTTTCAACTGTGTGTGATAAGTAAAACTATATTGAGAATGTAACAACTCGTTTGATATCAAAGAACAAAATGAAACAAAAAAATAAGGGGGGAATCACATCCAAAAATAATTGCCAAACAGCAGCTCAAAATGAATTAATTTATATAACATCATAAAAAAATAATACAATCACCCAAAACCCGATCCAATGACTCCTTCAATATTAGTTCAGTCCATACAATGTAAAGTAACACAAAATCATAAAATGATAATATGGATAATGTGTGCAATAGAAATAATGAACCTGTAATCCAGCGATGACCAATTCAATTGTTAGTGCAGCTAAAAGTTAGATCACTTGCGATCACAGTCCCATTACAGCAAAAAAACTCACTCAGCCAAAACTTGTAACGTAGATTCACTGTGTTCCCGACACTTGACCTTTTCTCGCAAACTCAAATAAACACTTTCAGGTCACGGCATATCTTTGACGGTTATCTTTGACGCCTCCTCTTTCGATTCTGACAAACCCTATGCTTCCAGAGCCAGTCGTTTCAAAGAAATCAACGTGAGTTTCTAACGTACACCAATGACTGTTCAGAAAATGGTGGGGGGAAGGTTTTCCGGCCGGACAAAAGGAAGAGGGGGAGAATACCTCCGTAGAAAACGGCTCTGAAAACATGATCACCCACCAGAAAATGACAAGAAACATTATTATGGTCTTATAAAATAATGTGTTATAATTTGCAAATATTTGTAATTTTTAAGCGATTTA